>NW_007253798.1:537507-652590 GCF_000164805.1 Carlito syrichta
ATAAAGAGGAGTACCATAGGGTAGACCACAGGCATAGAACTCCTATATCCTGGCCTAGGAGACTAGTCAGTTTAGCAGTTCTGAGTAGAATGGCATTTGTTGAGACAAACTTTGCTGTGGGTCCTGAAATAAAAGTCAGATGAATTGTCCCTTTTGTTTTACTTTCTTAAGATCTTGACTTGTGACTAAACAGAGGAACTCTTTTTAAGTCGCCCCCTCCTGTGGGCATGATTTTTGGATTACATCAGGTGGCCAGTCTGAAAACAATGAGGGTGTGTGCCATGTAGATTTTATTTTTCTATTTTTTAATTTTTTTGAGTTGGAGTCTCACTCTGTCGCCCAGACTGGAGTGCAGTGGTCGCTCCCGGCCACCGCGCCTCGACCTGCTGGGCTCCAGCGATCCTTCCGCCTCAACCTTCCGAGTAGCCGAAAATACAGGCATACGCTACCACGCCCGGCTGATTTTTTGATTTATTGTAAAGATGAGGTCTCGCTGCCCAGGCGGGTCTTGAACCCGCGGGCTCAGGCAATCCACTCACCTCAGCCTCCCAAAGGTACAGGATTACAGGCGGAGCCAACGAGCCCGGCTCTATTATGTTGTTTTCATATCTGTTTGCCTAGCTTGTGAATTGACACTCCCTCTCCCCCAAATAAAAGCTCTATGCATCTTGTACTTCTTTTTTACTTCTATATCTTCACGTGCCTGCTACAGACTTAAGCATTCATCCAATACTGGTTGAACAAACAAGACGGAGTCAAGAACAGGAAAATGCTGCTGAATTCTGAAATTGTTGAATGGAGATTTCTTCGTCTCTGATAATGAGGGGATCTTCATGAAGAAAGGGCATGGGCTATATTATTTGTCTGAGAATGTTTTTTTCCCCCTCTATTAGTCTGTTTTGCATTGCTACAAAGAATACCTGGGCTGGGTAATTTACAAAGAAAAGAGATTTATTTGGCTTGCAGTTCTGCATGGCACTGGTATCTGCCAGGATTCTGGTGAGACCTCAGGAAGATTTTACTCTTGGTGTGACCTAAAGGGAGCTGCGTTACAAGGTGAGAGAGAGGAGAGGAGAGGAGAGGAGGGGAGAGAGGTGAGAGGAGAGAGGAGAAAGGAGAGAGAAGAGAGTAGAGAGGAGAAGAGAGAAGAGAAGAGAAGAGAAGAGAAGAGAAGAGAAGAGAAGAGAAGAGAAGAGAAGAGAAGAGGATCCCAGACTCCTTAACAACCAGATCTCCTGTAAACTGATTAGTATGGGAAGAGCTCCAAGTCACTCATGAGGAGTCTTCCCCCATGACCCAAACACCTCCTACTAGGTTCCACTTCTAACAATGGGGATTGCATTTCAATATGAGATTTGGAAAGGACACATACCCAAACTATATCACACCCCCCAACTCTGGGTGTGCTATTTTTATTTGTTTACATAGCAAGCATACATTAATGGCTACCATGAGACAGACACTGTTCCAGTAGATAAGAACAGGAAGATATAGACACCATGGGCCCTGCCTCCAAAGAGATTCTTTTGGGACAATATATATAGCCATCTCATTTCCAAGTTCATTGACCCTAGTGCACTCAGATCTTTATTTTATCAAGAGGAAGACTTTTTGAACAAATCTTCAATGTGTTGGGAGGGTGTTCCTTAGAACAAATACGACTGACAAGAATATTAGCACTTGTGGCTATGTATCATACAGAAAAAAACAAGCCTGGATATCTAGGCTTTCATTTATGATGAAGGCCAAGAGGCCTCCACCCTGCTGGGTTATACTCTGTTGCACACAATGTATACATAGAAGGCAACTGGGTCTCTGTAGACAGGCATAGAGTTGGGTCACCTGCACCACATGCTACAGGTATGAAACCACGGATTCTCTGTGGGAATCTATTCACTCACACATCGACACAGAAAAATAATTCACCTACTTCTGGGCTGAAATAGCCACAAACTAATCCCAGGATGCTCCATGGTAAAGACTGTTGAGTTTGCCTCTGGCAGAAATTGAGGGAAACTGAAAACAGACATCTATCACAGCTGGAGACAAAGGTCCCAGACGTCACTGAGCAATTCTTTCTGCATACACAACCCAAAGATCAACAAGCTGTCACCAAGAAGGAGACTTGAAAGTTGCTCCCTGTGGTTGTCAACAGAGCCAAATCCCCTGGCTTCACATTTAGGAATGTAGAAGCAGATCTTTCAGCAGATGCGATGTGTAGCAGGGCCTGTGGTTCAGCATGAATCCCTAACTGTGCTGTGCTGTATATAATTTTGTAATCAGCCAGCAAACAAAAACAAAAAACCATATTTACGTAACAAGACATTATATGATCAATCCTTTGAGAGTGAAATCTTTTGATTTGAAATGTTAATTGTTCAACTGTAAAGTTTGACTAAATAAATTTAACTGATAAACTACAATTCTACTTGTGGTCATCAGTTCTACTGTCCTGGAGGAAAAAAAATGGAGACAGAGCTGTACTTAACAGGAACTAGAATAACTAGAAAACCCAACACATATGTCTTTTAGAAGAGCTCAGATTTTTCCCAAGTGAAACGGGTTGTATAAAGATGATATTTAAGTGTATGTAGATGAGCAATTTTTAACAGTTCTATTGTATTTTAATGCGTGTCAGAAAATAAACTGGAAAATTCAACTTGAGATTTTTATAGACATGATTGTTCAAGGCAATCATTGCTTCTTTACACAGAAATGTTTTAAATAAAAGTATTAAATAAATATTATACCAATGTATGACTTGTTAACCCATATGGCAAAAAGCATTAAGATAGCTCTTGAATGACTGAAGTTTGGATTTAATGAACTAACTTATTATGACTAGACTTTGATAAGCTAGGAAAAAAAGCTATTAAGTTCCATCAGTTAGTTTATCTGTTCCTTCCATATTTCCATTCCCACTTTTTCTCCAATGCATTTGCCCCCATTGACTTCCAGTATCTTCAAAAGATCTACACATAGAATAATAATATTGTGTTGGACTGTAGAATAAGTCTAAGTCTACTTATTCTTGGGAGGAGTACATGAATTATCTTCATAAGGTGGTATAATTTTGATTTAAGGACACTTTCTCTGTTAATGAATAATATCAAATATCCAAGAAACGTCAATTCCAAGGAGAAAAGTTTTGGATTATTGCACTGTGGATAGTGCCCTCCTGTGGCTTCAAAGTTTAGCTACATTTAAGAACTTAAAAACACATTACTAAGTTACAAACTAAAAAATATGGCAGATAATAACAACCAAGCCACCTGGGAAAAAGAAACAGCACAAGAAAATGAGATACTTTGCCATGAACTAATCCTTTATTGAGTGGAATGGAATATCAATATGGCGGAGAGAGTGTCTCTTCAATCAATTGGGAATAATCAGACATCCAATTCATACTGGATATTGTTTGTGGTGGTTTTGGCTAAAATTTTAACAAAATACACAAGGCATTTCATTTTAAGTTTTATTTTTATCAAAACAAAATAATTTAACCTTATAAAGAAGGAAATAAATTTCCACAAACAACCAAGAAGCCAATCATTTCTCTGATTATAAACAATCACTAGAGTAGCAAGTCCTGAACTGCTGACTGCATATATAAGACATTGAGTTATCCTCTAGCGCTCCAAGTAACAGAGACTGATGGTTTTCCCTAGCTCCTATTGGTGGTGAAATGATGTACTCAAAAGTTCCTATACTTCTTCAACCAAATTGTATACAAGTATCAAGCATGGGTGAAAAGAATTGTACAGGGTAGAAATCACATGAGATTTTCTAGGTTCTGACTCCCATATTTAATGTGTTTTTAAAGATAAGGACAAGAAATTGTGCTTAAGTATTGACAACTGTAGTGTTTCAAAAACCGAAGAGTCTCCCTCACATGAACTATGGGAATAACAACCAAAGTGAAGAAAAATACACAAGCCCTGTTTTCTGTGGTAGTAGAAATATGACCACCCATTGAGCCAGGCAGGTCATTTTATCCTCACCATATTAAATTATGTCTGGGGAGTTGAGCAGCAGCACATTCCAATAATGATGACAGTTTCCATAACTATCAAAATCTGCTGCACCAGGCAAATTTTGTGCAAAATGCAAATTACTATGCTGGGGAAAAAAATGAATAATGTGATCATTCTAAGTAATGAATGTAAATGCAAGGAAATATTTTTTGGCTTGAAACTGCAAATCGTTTATCTTCCATGCCAAGGACTGTGGTTACAATGCACTCTTGCAGGTTGCTCCCGTGATCTGAGCTTTAGACATGAGATTTTAAGAAAGGAGTCTAACTTACCCTATGTTACCCACCATGCTATTGGTGGTATGCTGATTAAAACCCAGAGGCACCTCCCTCATCTTTTTTTAATCACTTGGTAAAAGGAAATTAGGTTCCTCTGATTACTGTGAGGCGTGAACCAAAGGAGTATTAGCTTTGTCTTGAATCTCAAAGTTTATCTCTAACAGATGAGCCGTTCTTTGTCCTGCCTTACAACACAGAAGATAGAGATTGTCCACTAACAGCAATGTGACTTTAAGAGTCATTTAACAGTATAGGTTACCAGGGGTGCAGTGGGGGATGAGGTGTGTGAAAACTTTCTTACATTTATCTCTAACAAGTGAGATCTGGCTGCGGGTAGTTTCACTTGGAGAGAGGAGCCTGGTGGTGAGTCTTGATCATCATGGACCCTGCCCTAGTGTGCCCTGTCCTACAGGAATGGCAATGGCTCCAAAGTGCCTTCTGCCTTACTCGACACCAGCATCCCTGGAGCCATTATATGTGGAAGAGGCTGAGGCACCATACAGTCAAGATCCTTACCTAAAGACACAATAAAATTAACAGCACTGGGGAAAGAGACAAATCTCTGATCTTTAAACTCTAGTTTGCCTTGTTCTACAATGAATTTATTTTCCCTTTCCCGGGAGAGTGTAAGACAGCAGCAGTTATTAATTGATAACACTGAAATTTTATTTTCAATAACCCAAAGTAGGTACTGGGTTGCTGGCATTACCCTTAAAAAGTGTTTCTATACTTGTATTTTACTTTAAGAAAACTCATGGGAATATTAAGATTTATAAAATCAAAGATTGTTCATTGTTTTATGAAAGGGTTCTTCATCTTTAAAAAAATCTTTAATTTAGTATGCTTTTCTATAGTCAACTCCCTTAGGGTCATTCAAAATACATTTTTGATTTTTAAAAAATCCATCGAAATACAACTTTTCACAAATTCATGTTGATATAAAGTACACTTATAAAGAGTGTCACTTGCTAGCTAAATGACCAGTTGGGCTAGGAAGGCTTGCCAACCTGCTCACATTTGTAAGAGACACAAGGAGATAAAGAAATGAAATCAGCATTCCACGATATTGACCCAGGCTAAGATGTTGCAGCCGGCATCTCAGCCTTGGCTCTTATAAGCACAGAGCTTCTACCACTGTCCTGAAGTTGGTGCTATTTGAACCCATGACTTACTGATTTAGGTCCAGTGATCCAGTTGACACTGCAGCAGTCCTCCAAAAAAGGGGGATGTGGAAGATAATTTTTCTCCCTCTAATTCATTCCTCCCAAGACAAAGGAGCCAATTCAGCCTACAGATACATTTTTTTGCCAATACATTACTGTTCTGTTTCTGCTTTTAATTTTTGAACCATAAGCCCACTTGCATAAACTGGGTGGCTGCACCCCAAAATCTGGAACTAAGAAAAAAATCAGATGGAATTTCTTTAGGCTCAGGTTCTTCATAGTAGTAATTGGTTGAATTTTTTGTGCCTCAGTTCCACACAGTCCCCACCAAATTTCTTGCATGCAGGACTCCTGGGGAAATAGCTCGCCATGAATAATATCTCTAAGCCATCAAGCCCACATAATTTAAGGAGAAGGCAGCTTCTCTATCTTCCACCCTCACAGTAATTGGAACCTGGAGACACACATTCAACTCATCTGGTCCAATTCTTTCATTCTCCTTTAGGAAAACTGAGGTACAGAGAGGGTCTTAACTAAGATTTTCCAACTAGTCAAAGATGAATTTCAATCTCTCTTCCTCCAGTGCTCAGACCACTTCTTACACTGCCTCTCTCATTATAGTGGCATGGATAATTTGAAAGAGTAGATAATTACCACATCACTGCTGTTTGGTTTAAGAAGTACACTAAGTGAATGTCTAGCTATCCTTTTCACCTCCTTTCTTACATTTTTCTTGGCTGGGCTTGAATTCACTTGGCTATTTATGAGTGCATGTGAAATGACCACAGACATATGCTAAGTAACCAGGGGAAGCTGATCAGGCATTGAAATTTTCTATGAATAACACCAAAATTGGAAAATTCACATGAAGATACTTGAAATTTGACCATACTTAGTAACAGGCAATGACATATTAAACTGTATTCACATGTGTGAGATATTTTGCATTTCTACCTTGCCTTTGAAGTATGAGATGCCATAAGAACATCATTACATCAAAGTTAAGCCAAAAGACCTTGGCTATAAATTTCGAATTGTATAAAATCATACCAAAAGGAAGTATAAAATTTTATTGAAATACAGCAGTGTAAACCTCTTTAAGTTTTTCCTCTCCCATGAAAGGAGAGGGAGAGGAAGGCAGTAGATCTGATGCTTTGCTTACTGGGCTGGCTGACGCAAATCTGCTATTTTCCTTTGCACAGGGGTACGCTGGCTTGGAATACTTGGGAATTTTATCTGTGCTGTTCTGACTTGCACAATACAGAGGCTGATTTAATTTGACAGCAAAGTAACACCAAGCCCCCAAAATAAAATTACTGAGATGTAAAACAGCGTCAAAACTCCAATTAGTTTTGTATCCTTGAAGCTTCTGGAGGAAATCTAAAAGGCTCCCGTCACGACGAGCAGGCATCAATTTAAGCTGTACAGATTACTAAAATGTAACCCTCTAATTGAAATTGCTCAGAGCACAATATGACAAAAAGAATCGGAGGAAAATAAGTGAATTTTTCCCCCTCAAAAAATGACTCATTATAGAGAGACTGTTCTATTAACTTTTAGCACAATGTTCCTTTGCAAGAGATAGAAAAACCAACAGTCTCAGAGGTCTCAACAGAAAAGGCACCAGGCACAAGGTAGGTGCTTGTGTCATTTGACCATAAATGAACATTGACCATTTGCACGACATTTAAAAATACTTAGCATTTCACCGGATCATAGACATTGTGCAGTGTATTTACAACCTCCACTAAGAAGGTGACTTACTCTGACCAAACTTCAGTTTTTGAATGAATGTCAGTTTTTGTCTCCAAGCGAACAGAAGTATCTTGATGACCAATTCACACCCCGTCTTTTTCTATCCAACTATCCCAAGCATGTTCACCACCTTTAAAGCAACTCTCAGTTTCCTGGTGGAGAAAGTCAGTTGCCTTGACTCTGTGGGGTTCACCTGTTCAGAAACATGTCATTCATGTCATTTTATTGGAGGAAGGCAGTGGGACAGATGCAAAAGATCAGGCTGGGAATAAAGTCCTAGTCACTGTGTGCAGTGAGCATTTGTAGACTTTGCTTCATGGCCATCTTTGCCTTGCCTGGCACCACGTGAACTTGAGGAAAACAGGGGGAAAGTGCGGTAGAGTTGGGGTCTGGAGTTGGTTGGAGTTGGCTAGGAAAGATCTCAACATGGCTTTTCTAATCTGTAGGTGCTTCATTAGTAGAGTTCAGTTCTCCCTCCAGCCTGACAACATGTACTTATGAAGCATCAACAGTCTCTGACTACAAACCATCTTTCTCTGGAAGCTTCATATTTCAATAACCAATCGGTCTTCATCATCACTGCTGGTGTCACTGAACTCCACTCGAGTTTGCTTTCTCATTCCTTCCAAACTCCTCTTCTTGACAGATTTAGAAGGGGCTTCAGGGATTTCTGTGGGCTGCCCTGGATTAGGGGAAACCATAGAACCCTTCAGAGGGATTAATTCAGATACTTGGCACTTCTCACTGTCACTTCCTAAAGAGGGGAAGGAGATGGCCACTTCCTCATACACATACTGGCCCTTGGAAGGAAAAAATGTCTTGGGTCTCCCTTCCTTTTGGTGTGAACTAGTTGAACTTGGTCCTGAATCTGGTATTTCGAGATGAGCTTTTCCAGTTGCCCCCAATGGTACCAAACCTGAAATTCTTTGCCCAGATGAAGGTCTTCCTGGCAAGAGTATCTGTGTGCTGTTCTCTGCCGTGGCTTTGCTGTCTGGGGAGCTTGGTGCCAGAGCATCTACTGCAGCCCAGCTGTAATCTTGAGGCTCTTTACTGTGAGTTCCCAGGGCTATGTCACCTGCTGTCACTCCCAGAGAAAGGCAAACAGCCACAGAGGTAGCAATGTCATGGCGTAGAAAAGTTCCTTTGGGCCCAAAGGTAGAAGGCTCATGGGCATCTGAGAAAATGCATGGTTTGGGATCTGTTAAGATTTGATCCTGGGAGGGCAGCAGCTGGGTCTCCAGCATTCCAAGGTCAAGGCCTTTGTCATGGGGCAGAGGACTGTCCTTAACCACTGCCCTGCAGGTATCAGATTGCAGAGATAATCCCGACACCCTGGCAGCAGTGTTGTGAGAACAGTCACCACACTCACCGGCAGATGGAGAAATATCCTGCAACAAAGTGCAAAGGAAAAAAATGGGGAAAAAAGGTTAACTGGTACAAAGAAAAATGTGGATGGAAATATGGTCCTCAATGAAAACAAGGTCTTGAGGTCTTAATGATTCTTTACTGAGCGTGAACTTCAATATGATGCCCTCAATAAGTGTCCATTGATAACTGATTGGTGTATTAACTTGAATAAGGCTTCTTATTGATACAAAATAGGTTGCTGAGATTCTACGTATTTTTCTGTGGCTTTGTGAAAAACAAAACCACTCAATTATCTAACCAGTTTTGAGCTTCCTATTTTAAGTCACCGCTGCTCATGAAGAGGATGTACTATTTTATATACTGTGAATTGGAGCTCTTTTCCAGATGAGCGTGTTTCAAAGTGTGGTCTGGATTAGTATTTTAGCGGTTTTCAACACGCAGCCTCACAATCTGCCTAGGGGACAGTTCATGTTATAGAGATGTCTGGCAGTATCTCTCTCTGTTATTTATGGGTGAGTTAATAACACTTGGGATTTTAATAAGCTATCAGAAATCATCCCAACTTTGGCTTTACAACCAAAACTGCCCATTCTTTCAATGCAGAATGTTTGGGTGTGTTTGTTTGCTTATTCGGTTTTCCAAAAAAAACCCAGAATTTATTTATTTACAAAGTGTATTTATTCTTACATGTATAAACATCAGATACCTTCAAAGTACTCTCCGTCTGATGCAATACACCTATTGAGACATTTTTTCCACTGCTCAAAACAGTTTTTGAACTCTTCAATTTGGAGGCCTTTTAGTGCTTCTGCCATTTTTTTGTTTCACCTCTTCCACATTGGCAAAACGTTTCCCTTTGAGGATTTTTTTCATCCAGGGACACACAAAAAAAGTTGTTCAAGGTAAGACAGAGTGAATAGGGAGGATGGGGCATGAGAGTCATGCCAGTTTTGATCAATAATTGCTGAATGTTGAGCAAAGGGGGAACAGGTGAGCTCATAAATCACCCATCATGAAATGGGCAAACACAGTGAAAGAATCTCAAAAAGAAAAAAACAAAAAACTGAAGCTGAATGCAGTCTCTCCCAACAATGTTAGCTGGTACACCGATGCCAGTGGGTTCCCAGAACACTTAACTAGAAAGGGAGCCTGTCCTAAAAGATGGCTGCCCTCCAAAAGATAATTTCAATTTGGGGGGTCTCCTTTTGTACACAACGTGGGCAAGTTTTGCCATGCTAACAACCACAAGAACAAGGAGAACTATAAATCTAGACAATGAATAGGTAGAGACAACTCAAAATCAGAATGCCTACCTTCACAGTTAGTTTGTTGATTTCTCTGACAGTCATTGACCTTGTACTAGGAGAGAAGAGTCCTGAGGTTTGTCTGTAGTCATCTTTCTTCTTCTCTTGGTTCCCACAACAAACAGATGATTCCGAGGTGGCACAAGATAGCTCCTCTTGCAGACTTAGACCTGAACACAGGGAGGAGCATTTATATACATCTGGCATTACAAAATTGCAAAGAGTAATTTCCTGGGAGGTTGTCCATGTCTAAATGACAATTCTGAGCTCATTAACCCTCATCTCGCATGGTATGTGCAGGAATTCAGTTTATCTCCAACCAATTCACACTTGGTTGGATAAAGTATGCCCACTTCTGTAAAGGAAAGAAACAACAAGATCAATTCCCAGAGTAGAAATATCCCTAAAGTATATATATGGTTTTAAAAAAATTAATGTGACTTTTCTTCATCTGAATCGTCTTTTTGGTCATGTTTGTTTAGGCTAGTTGTAGATCAGCTTGAATTCTCTGGCCATAATAGCAAGTAGTCTGAGTTGATAGAAACCCTAGAGGTAATCATGCCATAGTCACCACTAGAGTGCCCGGGCAGCAGGGGATGAGTTGGCTTTGTGATACTGTTGTTCTGTTGTGGATATTGTGATTGTGGGAGAAAAGATAGACCTTGACAATACCCACAAAACGGCCTCCCCTGCAACTTCTTGCCCTTGTCCCTCACCCTCACTCTCTCCTCCATCTTCTCCTCGTGACCTGGCATACAGGTCAAAAGGACCACAGAAATTCAGAGAGTGCTATGAGATCAGAAAAACATTCCAGAATGGCTGTGTCACTGGATAAGAAGCATTAGACCCACTTTTAAATGTGCTTTTAATTTGATAAAAGTTACATATGTACAGAGTTGAAAAGTCAAACCTTTCTACTTATTAAGAAAAACAGCAACCCCTGCCAACACACTCGTCTTTTCCCATTTGGGATTCTTTTGATTTTTATCTCCCCAACTTGTGGACTATAACCTGTGACTTCTCATGGTCGAGGAGGTTTTAGCTCTTCTTCCAGCTCCCCTCCTCTACAGCCTTCACAATCCCATACAGAAGCACATGTTTCACCTCTATCCTCTCCACAGGTAGCTAACTCAGATTTCCTACTATTATGCAGGTGAATAGTCCATGTTTACATTGTAGTTTAAGAACATACCTTCCACCACCAAGCCATGTAGTGTACCATAATTATGTTGCCTTTTCTTGCCAAAATTGTTTTTCCTAGAGTTAATAATTATTTTGTTGTTTAAAAATTTTGCATAGTTTTCTATGGACTTATTCCTAAAATTACTTCCCAACCTCTTCTCCAGTTGCCCGAGATTTCTTATTATTTTCTTAGAAATATCTCTCTCAAAACTCTGACTTACTTCAAATGGATGACTTTGCTCCACGCCCAATATTTGACTGTGCCCCTGGGTTCCCCCTTCACCACTGCTGTGGTGTGGCTCTCTATACCTCTTTCTTCATTCCTGGACTTCCACAACTTCTTTTTTCTTGGGTTACTCTCTTGCTTTCCTAACACAAACCTTCTGGTAGCTTCATAAGAAAGGGTAGATGAAGTAAAATTGTTTAGATTTAATTGGTAGTTTGGCTGGGTATTACATTCTGAATTGGAAATCATTTCCCTTCAGAATTGAAGACATTGCTCTATTGTGTTCTAGTTGTTGAGAAGTCTGGAGACAATAATGATTTATGATTCATGATCCTTTGGATAAAATCTTTTTTGGTTTTCCCTCACTGGAAGCTCTGAGTTTCTTCTTTATTTCAGTGTCACCATAGTCCTGGGTCTATTTTCATTCATTGTCTGGGCACTCAATGGATCCTTTCAATCTGAATCATGTCATTTGGTTTTAGAAAAATATGGTTTTCTTTTTCTTTCTTTTTTTTTTTTGGTCATGTACAACAAGTTGTTTGAAATACATATACATTGTAAGAGGCTAAATGGAGCTAATCAACAAATGCATGATTTTACATGCTTATCTTGTTTGTGTATGGTAGGAGCACAAAATCTATTCTCAGTAATTTTCAAGAATACACTGTCATTAACTATAGTCACCATGTTGTACAACAGAATTCTTGAAACTTACTTGCTATTCCTTTGCTTTTTTCTTCTGATTTGCATTTTCTCTCTTTTCAGGACAGCTTTTTTTAGATTATTGAGTCTCCTGGTATAACCCTCTATTTTTATTAACTTTTCTTCTTCTATTTTCTATTTCTTTGTCTTCTTTTACTTTTTGGGGAATCCTTCAGGGTTATAGTCCAATTCCATGAGTTTCTATTTCTGTTATCATGTTTTTAACTTCCAAGTGTCCTTTTCCATATTCTTTTTTATAGCAATGTGCTCTTAGCTCATGGCTCCAACAACTTTCACCTCTGGCAATAATGGTTTGTTGTTGTTGTTGAAGTTTGCCAGTCTTTCCGTAGATGCTCTTCTAAGTTTCTTTTTTTCAGTTTGTTTTTATCTGTCTCTTCAGGTTAGAGGTTTCCTGAGACATATAGCAATATTAAGTATCTGCTCATATACAGGAAATAAGTGCTAACAAGCTGATTTGGTGCTCTTTGCAAGTGCAGTCTGTCAGCCATGGCCCTCACTATAGGATTATCTGGTGAACATGTTTAAGTGGACACCCTGAAGCAGTTATCTGTAGGTCTTCACATGTACAAATCAGCTTCTTCAGGAAGAGTTCTATGGTCTCCTGCCTGGAAAGTATAAATCAGGCTGCCAGCATTCTGGAGTCAAAATTGGCAAAGAGATTTTGGGGGTAGCTCGATATGCAATACCAACTATTTGATTAAACCCCATTTTCCTTCTAGTCTCCTCGCTCCCCTGCTGAGCTAACTGTGCAAGGTGTCCCCAGGTATTTTGTATGTTGTCCAGAGATTGAACCCCTAGTCTTCACTTTGTATGCAGAAGGAGGGAAGTTATCAAGCTCTGAGAAGCAGGAGCAAGGTGGGGATTTGAGGTCTGTTTGCATCTTAGTCTTTCACACAGTCTCCTTGATTTCAGCCCTACCTGGTCCCTGGATTTCTGCGCTTTGGGGGGTAAGAACCTCTATTAAATCAGGATTCAGTTCTCTGGAATCTGCAATATCAGTTCTTACTCAGCCTCTGCACTCCAGCTTCCACAGCACAGAGTCATTTCTTCCCCAAGTCATCTTCTTCTGGTGAGTATGTGCACTACAAGTATATTCACTTACTGACTCCTCCTGGGTCTTTAGAGGAAAGTGGAGGTAAATGATTGTGTTACATTGTCCATTTTAAACCTAAAGAACAGACCTACTTCTTATATCTCAAAGGGTGGGTTACGAGATTACCAAGTACACTAATTCTGAGCAAATCAACAATGAAAATCTATAGAGAGTGCAATGGTTTGGGAAAGAAAGCAAAGCTTTTTCTTTCAATGCAACTTTTCTTGACCCACCTGTGTACCAGGGTTATCTTCATCTAATGGAACAGAATCAAGTTTTTGATATTCCATTCATTTGTTCAACAACTATGTCCCAGCTCCCTTCATCTAACTAGGCACCATGCTCAGCCCTGAGAGACCTGAAGAGAATTTTTTAAAAGGCGGCCCTGACCTCAAGAGGTCCTGCTGTAATGAGGAAAGAAAAACGAAGACAGGGACACAGAAGTGTTAGGTAATTTCAGATTATGATGAGATCATGAAGGAAACCGAGAGTGGGGATATTATAGAGAGTAAAGATAAATGAGAGTATTACAGAA
Organism: Carlito syrichta; assembly: GCF_000164805.1. Taxonomy (NCBI): domain Eukaryota; kingdom Metazoa; phylum Chordata; class Mammalia; order Primates; family Tarsiidae; genus Carlito; species Carlito syrichta. Next base: position 551,169 of record NW_007253798.1, read on the forward strand.
TCATAAACAGGAGGCAATGATGGAGACTGACAAGAAATGAGGAGAGAATTACAGGGAGTCATAATAAACAGGGGGCATGGCAGAAAGTAACAATAAATGAGGGGGCTTATTTCAGAGAGTAATGGGGGAATGACTGTTTTATATAGTCAAGGAAAACCTCTCTGAAAAGATGGCCTCAGGATGAGAAAGAACCAGTCTACAAAGACATCCCAGACAAGGGAAGAACAAATACAGAGACCTTGAACTTGGAAAATTAAGCAGTTGATGGGAAGCTCAGAAGTCTCATGAACAAAGGAGTAGGGGGAAGAAGGAGGTGGGGAAGTCACCAAGGACACAGATCGTGTAGGATACAGGTGGCCGCGGTAAGATGTGTAAATCTTTATTCTGCATTCATAGTGAAGAAGCCAATATTTTCAGCAGGGGAGTTACATTTTTTAAAGACTCATGTTGCTACTACCTGGAAACAAAGTTGAGAGGAGACAGTAGAAGCGAGAAAATAATTTACAACGGTGGTGTAGGGGCCAGGTTGAGAGGGCTTGGCCAGGGCGGTGGAAGCAGAAAGGAATAAAATGGATGAATTCAAGGCGTGTCTTCATTCTCACCCATTAAACATTTCCAAAAATAATGATGATATATTTTCCTTTAGCCCCATAGTTTCCCAAGCACAAGTGCTCACTCTAAGTGGATTAAGTTCTGTCTCTACAGTGATAAAACAACCAGGCAATTCATTCAATTCAATGAAGAAGTAAAACCAATTAGTATAGAGAAAATAATCAGATTGGTCAAATGTCTTTCCAACAGGTTGTCTGGGTTTTTAAGCTTAAGAAGAAAGGTCATGTGCACATTGGACCAATGACTTCTGACTCATCTGAGAAAGTGAAGGAAGAAAATCCATTGATTTAATTTGTTTTTGACCCTACAGTCTACAGAGAAAAGTGAGTTATCTGGAATAATTGTGAAAAATGCCCAAATAATGTCACTGAAGTGTGTTAAACTGATTTAGATTATTGAAGAAGGATGCTAACTTGCTTTTAAATAAATGACCCTTTTCAAAAAGTAAGTAGCGCCCCAGTCAAAATTTAAAGACTAGAATGTGACCATGTTTAGGCTTCAGCATCATACTCTATGAATCACTTCCTACATCTTCAAAAATTACAGATTCCGCGGTCTTAATGCAATCTTTGAAAATTTGATCGCTCTCACACAATTATGTGAATCTTATTAGACAAACCATCTCTCCCCATAGCTTGCTGTGCTGTTCTGTTCTTCCCCTGATTAAAGGCTGTGGTTTTAATAATTTCCCTCAGAAATAATTGTCAAGCCACATTTAAAGGAAGAGACTGCTTAAAGTGTTACAGCAATTTTAAATTTAGCCATCTTGAAAAGCCTGTAGGAAAGTAAAATAATTAGAAAGAAAATGAAGTGAAGAAACAATATGATAAAACTTACAGCATCACTGAAGACATCTTTAATGCCAAACATTCTTCTGGCTGTCTAATGTCTAGACCTTATTAAAATGCTAATAAACATATTACTCAAGTATCATTATCTGAAAATGTAAGTAATTTGAAACATTTCTTTCAGTTTGTTCCCATACACCAAAAACTCCATTCATCTGGATTCCACAGACTCTGAATTTTAAGGAAGGGATAAAAGTGAGTCTATGACATTGGCCTCCAAACTAGCTGCATATATAAACAGGAATGTAAGAGTAATCTCCTAGACTATGAGTTGCTCTAAGATTAAATTGTTTAGAAGTGCCCCTGCCATTGGAGGATGAACACTGTGTTAGCAATTAAAATTTGGAATTACTTAAAGAAAACTGGGAAGATCTCAAAAAGTCATCACTTTATGTACAGTTGTTTGTTCATTTATTTCAATATTCTTGAGCCCATTTTTTATCCCATATTACTGAGTCTAAATATTTCTTGAACATTGAGTACAACCAACAATGGTGCCAGGAACCATATTGGAAACATGGAATTTGTTCACTGGATAACTAGGTGGACACATTCTCATGAAAATTATAATCCAACAGAGGAGAAATTCAGTAAGCAAATAATTACACTAAAGTATTCACCAGTAAATGTAGCAAATACCATGAAAGAAAAAGGAAGAAGCTGCTATGACACGGTGAGACAGGGCTCTGACTCAAACCATAGCTATGGAAAAGAGTAAAGCCATACATGCAGTAAATACTCTGACGTCACTCTGGTCTGGACAGCTCTCTCTCTAGGTCTGAATCATTCATTCATATCATTGTTCAGCCAATGTTCTTTGCATCTCTGCTGTACACTCAACATTATACTAAAATCTTTTTGACAGTAAATTCACTTGTTTCTGCAATCCTATTATAATTTTTGTTCATAAAACTTCTTTAGAAAAAAATATGGTTGAAAATGATGGGGGGAAGAGGTTTTATTTCTCTCAGGCAGAGAGAATGGGAGATGTCAGATGTCATTGCCAGTCAGAAAATAATCAGAAGTTGGTGGGCAGTGAGCAGGGTGACGTGGCCCAGACTTTACTGACACAGGCAGGGAGGGACAGAGAGGGGACCAGAAAAATGTATTTATCAGGTACCGTCACAGGTATTTCTGTACTATCCTAATGCAATCTTTGAAAAGTTTGCCTCCAAGTAATCATAAACGAATCTTTTATTTCAGCAAGCACTTTCTTTAGTGATTCTCATCTCTTTTCTATTTCTCTGATGAAAGGCAGGCAGGATAAGCACACTCCTCTCACAGAAATCCTTCACCTAAACTGTATTCAGTGCAAAGTGCTGTTTAAAATCTTGCTTGAAGTTAAAAATGTTACCATGTCTGAACCACAAGAGCATGCTCTTAAAATACAGTCAAAATAGAATTATGAAATTGTGAAAGGAAAAAAAAGTTGATAAAAGAAATGCCATTTACAAAAAAAAAAAAAGAAAGATTGAATGCTGAGAAAGAACTTGGCCGGTCTAATTTATGTATCATTATTTTAAAAGTTTCTTGTAGCTAAATGAATATTGTCTATGAGGGTCTCTTTCCTGGGACATAATCAATATACCTGAAACAGCTTCTCATCTTTCCTCAAGATTTACGCCCAAGAATGAAGGAGAAATTATTCTGTTTCAGCAATTTCAGAGCACTCTGACTTAACTAATAGCTTTGGGGAAAGAATTAATATTTCTCCATTAATTCTAATGAGAAAAGATGTAGGAAGGTCATTAGAAAAGATGTAGGAAGTCCTGTCACAGAAAAAGAGTGAAAGCAGAGAGGGAGAAGGCCCTGCTGAGACCCCTCCCAGCCTCCGGTTGGTGGCAGGCACCTCAAAAATCCCTTCCAAGGAACATTCTGGAAGCCCAGGGAGGGTAAGTTGGAGGAAGAGGTGAGTTCACCCAGGCTCGTGATAAGCAAACAAAAGAAGCCACTGAAGAAAACCTGAGTGAGCAAAAGCAATGTCTACCTTTGTACTGGGGATGTATTCAATCCTCTTCAAATAGTATTTAGAAATTGTATCTTTTATGTGTCTGTAATTAGGTAAAGTTTTTACTTCAGAAAACACCTGTAATTGCAGTCATCTCTGCATTTCTGTTCCTGAGATGAAAGGAACGTGTTTTGGTTGCTTTTGCCTCTCAGATATTTTCTCCAAACTTGGTGAATGGACTTGGTTTGAAACATTTCAGTGACTTTAAAGCTTGGTCATGCACAGAATTCAGCCATGATCCTTAATAAAGTGAAATAATGAAAACTGCTCAGGAACAAACAATCTTTGAAAAGTTTGTGTCTAAATTGTCTGAAGAAAGTGTGCTTCATTGGGATGACTAAAACCTGTGATTCTCCACTAAGGGTGATGTCTGAGGACTTTTTGACTGGTCCTGACTTGGAGTGTGGGGCAGAGAAATGGTGCTGGCATCCCATGGGTAGAGAACCAGCACACCCAGACTGCAAGGGCAGCTGACCCTCAGCTCCAGCCAATGGGGGAACAGTGAAAGACTGAGGTTCTGGCTCACCTGATCTGTCCAGTTTTCAAGAGAAAATAGAGATCTGTATTTCACATATTTTTAAACATTGATATCTAACTCATTTTCAAAAACAATAGCAACATGATGCTACGCAACACATCTGTGGCCTGAAGAGAGGCCAGTGGGTGGTAACTCCTCATTATATAAGAGACTCATGTGTGCTGACTCTGACAGCAAATCTCTACCCTGGCTTTGTTCGCTCTTTTGCTGAAGCAAGGCATCTTTTTAAAAATACTGTTTAAAAAATATTGATGAGAGAATAAATCTGTTTCTGAAAATTAATTTGATAGTATCTTATAAGATGCAACAAATGATTATAAAACTATTGATCCAGCCATGGATTTTTGGAAAATTGAGCAAGAATGTTTACTGCAGTAATAATTGTGATAGAAAAAAACAATAGGAGCCAAAACAAACATCCATCAATAGAGGAAGGATTGAATAACTAAATGGCAGTACAGTCACACTGTGAAAGTTTATGCTACTATTAAAGCAATCTATATACCTACGAGCCCAGAGTTATGTACAAAATATATTAAGAAGAAAAGAACTGCTGATTACTACATAAGGTATGAGCCTTTTGTGTAAAAAAAAATAAACAAAAAGATGTCTACTCATACTTGTATATACATGGAGAAAGGTGTAGAAGGGTGTACACCAACATAACTCTGGTGGCCTCAGGGTCAACAGGCAGGGAATTGTTAGGCTTTTCTTGGATAGGTCAATGTTGCTTTCCTTGCTGCAGCAAGCATGGCATTACTTTATTAGCTAGAAAAAAATAAGTTAAAAAACAATATTAGCTCTAAAATTTAGAATCAGAATAATAAGGAAAACTCCCCAGAATGTGCTGAAATATACTTAAGCAAAATCAAATGTCAAGTCACTCCTCTTACTAAAGAGTCAGAACAAATGACTGATCAAGAAAGATAAATCCTCACACACTAGTAACTGAAGTTTAGTTTCTCAGGCAGAGAGAATCTGAGAGATTCCCGAGAAGATGAGGAAAAGACATTTTTCCATCTCTAACCAATTCTAGAGTATTTCTGTACTATCTTATTTTTCTTGAAACTTTGCCTCTTCTGAGTAATAATTTTGAATCTCTCTCTTTTTTTTTTTCAGAAACCACTTTTCTCTATGGTTCTCATTTATCTTCTCTTTCCTTGATGAAAGGCAATCAGTTGAAGAACACTTCACTTACCATTTTCTCCAAAAAACATTTTCAGTGAGAAAGTATGCTTAAAATCTTTTGGTAAGTCAAAACTTTAATCATGCCCAGACAATAAGAAAATGCTCTACAGTAAAGAGAGGACAAATTGTGAGGAAGAAGGAAAACTAAATGAAGGGAAAAAAATTGCTAATATTATTTGAATTCTTTAGTGCCAAAATTGAATCAAGAGAATCTACTTTATGGATCATTACTTTCAAATTTTCTTAACTCTAAATGAAAATTGTAGAGAGAAAAGTTCAGGCTTTGGAATATAATTGATGTGTTTAAGCAATTGCCTCATCATTTCTTAAGATTTACACCCCAGAGAAGGAGGTGTTATCCTGTTTCAGCAATTCTGTAAGCAATATTACTTAACTAATGGCTTTAGGAAAAGAATACCTCCCTATTAATTCTGACAGGAAAAATAATAGTACAGAGCCATTAGCTCTAGTCAGAGAAACAGGGAGGGAGTTAGTGGATGAGGGAGCCCTAGAGTTCAGGTTGCCATTTTGTTTCTCCTTGGGAAAACATTCTGAGGTGATTTGTGGCAGAGAGATCAGGGCACAAGAAACAAAGAAACACCAAGGGAGCCTCCCCTGTCTTCCCCCAGTTTACTCATGGCAGGCAAACATAAGTGCAGAGGCTAAAAAGAAGAAATAATTCTCATCTACTTGATTTCAGAGAATTACATCACCATCCTCACATATGCTTAGCTATTCGACCTCTTAAACACGATTAGGTAAACCTTTTACTTCAGAAAGTACCTGTCAGAGCAGCTCTTTGCTTGTCTATTTTTTCAGTGAAAGGCAACTGCTTTGATAACCTTAGCCTCAGAGGAATTTTCCCTAAACTATGTTAGCGGAAGGAAAAAATCCAGTTATTAATAAAAATATTTCAGTTGCTTAAAACTTAGCTATGTGCAGAATCCAAAAGAAGAGAATCTAGTAAGGAGGGAAGTAAAAGAGACAAGGAGAAAGAATAGAAGTCTCTCTTGCTCTCTACCCTGCCTGGACCTGGAATTAAACACAGGTTTATTGCTAATAATTTAAGAAACTGTATTCTATGCAGCTGAGGTTGTAAATATGTAGCCAAAGAGAAAAACTTTAGGGCACAATTGTACAACGATTAGTACTGTAGTAAATGCCACAAAGAGACTGGGTTATAACTGAGCCATACCACAAGGATGCTTAATCTGATTTGAGAATCAGAAAGGACTGACCTGAGGACTCATAAAAAATTCACCTCACAAAGCTGTCCAAGGAGTACCTTAGTTAATTAACTAATTCAGGAATTTGAGTACATACTACTTACCAGGTATTGCTGCAGGTGCTAATTACATAGCAATAATCAAAACAGACAAAAATCAATGTCTTACATTCTAGCGTGGAAGGCAGACAACAAACAATATAAGAACAAAATAAAGTTAGAGAGTAATTAAGAAGAGTTAAAGAGAAGATAAAGCAAGCAAAGATTTTTATGGAGCCCTGCCTGTTTCCTCAGAGAAATGTGGTTGAAGGACCCATCAACAGAGCAGAAAAGTGCATTTATCAAAATCTAGCTATATGCCCGGGTGTTTTGCTCTCTTAATGTGATTTTCTGAAAGTTTACCTGTTCTAAGTAATCACACATTTTATTTTAGAAACTACTTTTCTTAGTGGTACTTATTTCTCTTCTGTTTCTTTGATGAAAGGCAATCAATTTAAGCTTTTCCTCTCAGGTTTATTTTATTTTTTTCTACTCCTGAAATATATTTAGTGGAAAGTCATATTTGAAACCAGTCCTTAAGTTAAAAATTTGTGCCCAGACCACAAGCATGGACCTAATATTTAGAGAGCAAAAGGAGGCATAAGATGAAGAGGAAAAAAAAATACAATTCTTGAAAATATCATTTAAAATGTATAATGCCAAGACAGAAATCAAGAGTATCTGCTCTTTGAATGATTATTTTCAATGTTTCTCAATGCTAAATGAGTTCGTAAACAACAGTCCATTTCTCAAAATATAATTGAGGTACTTGAGAGAGGTCATTTTTCCTCGAGATTTGCATCCTTAAAAAGGAGAAATTGATCTATTTTGATGAGAAGAGCTGGAAAGAAAGATCTTCCCTTCTCTCCCTCATTAATCCTTATAGGGAAAAAAATAGACTCATGTCAAACTAGAAACAGAGACAAGAAAGAAAATATTGCAGTTGGCCTCATCAATTTTGGTTTTCCAATCACCTTAGGAAAGAAAACATGCTAAGTCTAGTCTCTGTGAAAAGACAGACATTGAGGGAACATTTAGGTCTTCACTCAAACCTAAATTCCAGACTAATAAAACTTAATTCGACAAGAAAATCAGAAAAAGAGGATAGGGGAATACTATTCTGTTTCCACAACATGTTCAGATATTCTATCTCATGGGATTATTTGGGGATTTTTTTCTTTCTTTTTTCAGAACTCCTATTACCACTGTTTTTACTTTTTTGTGTCATCAAAGGAAATAAAGTATTTGGAAAACAGAAAAGTTCCTTTCACCCTATTTCTTCTAAACAATATTAGGAAGAGCCTGTGTGAAATATTTCAGTAATGTAAAATCTTGTACAGGTACAAAATTCAGGAACATTTCTTAAACACTATTTAAGAGCCACGAGGAACCAGGCTCGTGGCTCACACCTGTAATCTCAGCACTTTGGGAGGCAGAGGCGGGAGGATTGTCTGAACCCAGGGGCTGGAGACCAGCCTGGGCAACATGACAAGACCTCATTTCTACAATAAATAAATAAATAAATTAGCTGGGCATGGTGGCACATGCTTTTAGTTCCAGCTACTTGGAAGGCTGAAGTGGAAGGATCGCCTGAGCCCAGCAGGTTGAGGCTGTGGTGGCCGTGAACATGCCACACTGCCCTCTAACCTGGGCAACAGAGTGAAATTCCGACTCAAAAAAAAAAAAAGAAAAGAAAAAAGAGTCAGGAGGACTGAAAGAAAGGAAAACGAAAGAAAGTTTTGAAATACTCTTTCAAAACTTTCTTACAAAAACTTCCTCAGGAATATATGCTTTCTGGCTTATTGTATAAGTGTGGTTATCTTAATAATAAAAGAGACTCGACTGGGCGAACTGTGGGGTAATTGAAGTACTTTCAAATGGGTTTCATCTTTTCTTAAGATTTCTACCTCAAAAGAAAGAACACTTCGTGACTGCAACCCTGGCGTAAAGTAACTCAAGTAGTGGGGTTTTTTTGTCAGCAAAAACCTCTACATGATTTCTATGGATTCTGATAAAAATAAAGGGGGACAGTCATGAGTTCTTTCAGAACAAAACAGGAACTGAAATATCAAGGGTGAGCCCTGCTATGAAGAGATCATGGAGACCTGAACTTCAAGGTCACGTGTAGCTTGGAAGCTGAGACATAAGTAACAAAGGGGGAAGGAGGAATAATAGGAAGAGACGTCCCAATTCTTCCAGAATTCTATGAAGTCGCTCTTTTGTCCCCACACTGGCCTTAGAAATTCTATCTTTCGTGACATGAAACTTGAATTATAGGATTTTCTTTTTTAACTTCAGAAAGTATCTCCTAGACTCAGAATAACACCTTTCTCTCCCTTTAAATTTAATCAGTCTGGTTAAAATACACCAAAAATTTAAAAGCTCATTCATAAACAAATCGCAAAGTTTACCTAAAAATACAGGCAGGACTACAAGAGCAACATTAAAAGAGAAACAATGACAACAACAACAACAAAAACACTGCCCTAGAAATAATTTTTAAACCTATCCAACTAATCAGTACATCTGATTTCTAGATCTTGTTTAAGAACATCGACTGACATATTAGAACCGCCTAGAAAATATACTTCTTGAGCCATGTAAAAAACCTTCATGCCTTTCCTGAGATTTCTACTCTGCCACTCACAAAAGGAGTCTGTTTTGCAATTCTAAGGCGATGCAGGAAAGGAAAACTACCATCTGACAGAAAATGGGAGAGTGCTTTTAACTCTTGCCTGGAGAAAAGTGTAAGCAACGTCCTGTGCCCTGAAAATTCCACCTGGAGAAGAGGTGGAGGATGTTGAGGGAGAGGAATCTTGTGGCAGTCACACAATTCCACACAGATGATATAAGAGAGTTCAGGGACTGTGCAAAAAACAGAATACAAAATACACAAACCTCCAGCAAAGGTAGAGAAGACCATCTTTGGAAACTCTTCCACCTTTAAGCTATTCTCAATCCTTATGGTCTTGGGCAGGGGTGAGGTTGGGGGGCAAGGGTTCACATTAGCACACAGCTGTCCACTTGGGTATTTTCTTGAATGAGAGACAACTGGAGAAATAAGACTACTGGCCCGAAATCTTCTGTCTGAAGAAGTCCCAGAAATGCTTACAGAAAGAAATGATAACTAAATCAAGAATATAAAATTAAAGTCCAACACAGTGACATAAAAGGAAGAGGAAGAATCAGAACCTTAAAAGCAGCTGTCATCAAAAATGTATTTAGGATATCTTTTTGACTTATTTTTAAAAATATGTTATTAGTAAATTCAAATCAGAAAAAGGATACACAGCTTAAATGATCATGGAGTAAACTAACATAATGGTTTTGAAATAAAGCAGTTTACACTGTTTCTAAGAATACTGACAGAAAAATAATGAAAAAATTGCTCCAACATCCATCAAAGACGAAGGACTGGAAGTATTGAAAATGGGTTCCATTTGGTTTTCCCACTCAAGCCCCTCGTGAAAAATTTTTAAAGTCAATGTGGAGAAAGGGAAAGGAAAATGGAAAGTGGCCTTGCACCCCAAGGATACTGGGTCAGGAGGAGAGAGTCTACAGCCTTCCAGAAAGCTCAGTCATAATAATTATAATATGCTTTCTGTCACTTCAAGGAGTTTTCAAGTTCTCCATGCAAAAGCAACCTTAAACTTCTATTTGAAGACATTATTTGTCATTGACCCCAAATATTTCTCTGACACAAAGGAGAACACGTTCTCCTTGCAGGGTATCTTCCAGCCCCATGGTCACTGTGAGTTACTGTCAAGTGCACTTCATTATTATGGAAGTTCTCTCAGGGAAAGAAATCCATATCCAAGCTCTAATAAATACAAGGGAAAAGCACAAGAGGAGATGAGATAGCATGAGGTAGATAATAAAATTTAAAATAGGTTTTAGTATAGAAATGTCCCTTGTACATAAGATTGCAGGCATCGCTGATTATAGTCTCTGAGCAAATTTTCTAAGTCAGAAGGATGTAGCTTTGATGCTTTCTCTCTCACAAATGTCAAAGAGAACAGAAAATTAACCCTTTTTTGTCCATGCCTTTGTTTAGAAAACAAAGAAAGTGAATGTGAACTGAATTATTTTCCTGGTCTCTGTATAGTAAATGATATAAGATTGTTATATAAAGAGTCTGCAGTAAAAAAATAGAAAAATATTATAGAGTAAATTAATAAAATTGTCATTTTTCTGGAAAAAATAAAAAAAAGAAAGTGAATGTGGCCTTGCATTATTGGTGAAGTAATTGTTGAAGATCCTGGGTGACTAGCTCCCCAACACGTTCTCTGGCCAGAGTGTCTAGCTGAGATGCCCAAGGTCCTGAAAAGGCCAGGCCTTACCTAAGCCAAGCATCCTAGATGGGAAGACTGGCAGAGACACAATGAGAAGTTGAGAAAAAGAGAGGAAGAAATCAAAATGGGCTGATTCTGGAGAAAACTATGGGTCAGGATGCTTGGCGAGTGGGAACAAATTTTCTCCTCTTTAGAGTTCACCAGTTAAGTATTTGCATGACAAATAGTCCTAAGATCAACCCAGTTGTAAGAAGGGCCCTGGGAAGACTGAACAGGATGAGCAGGAATCCCAAACTGATCAGGATTAAAAAATGTTCAAGCATGTGGAGTTCTTCAGACAGGACTATGCCAGAAAGGACAATGTTAGAGCAAGGACTCCACTGCTTTGCCTTATGCAAGTACTGGCAGGTAAAATGTGGATGGCTGGTTAGATTTGAGTTTCAGATAAGCAACAAATCTTTTCTTTTTTTCTTTAGAAACAGAGATCTCAGCTGGGCTCGGTGGCTCAGCCTGTAACCCCGCCCCTTGGGAGGCTGAGGTGAGTGAATTGCCTGAGCCCGCCGGTTCCAGACCCGCCTGGGAAAGTTGGCGAGACCTCATCTCTACAATAAATCAAAAAATTAACTGGGCATGGTAGCGCGCACCTGTAGTTCCAGCTACTTGGAAGGCTGAGGCAGAAGGATTGCTGGAGCCCAGCAGGTCGAGGTTGCGGTGGCCGGGAGCGGCCACTGCACTCCAGTCTGGGCGACAGAGTGAGACTCCAACTCAAAAAAAAAAAAAGAAAAAAGAAAAGAAAAGAAACAGAGATCTCACTATGTTGCCCAAGCTGGTCTTGAACTCCTGGCCTCGAGCGATCCTCCCACCGCAGGCTTCCAAACTGCTGAGATTATGTGTACCCAGCCCACAAATCATTTTCAGCACAAGTATGTCATATGTAATATTTGGGGCACACTTATGCTTAAAACGATTTATCCTGGGCATCTGATCTGTTTATTTACAAAATCTGGCCAGCCTACCTTAGGGTGTCAGGGTGAGGAAGCTGGGTGGGGCCTGGTTGTGCTTAGAAGCCCACCTGAAAGTGTTGAGCTGTGCAGCCACCTCTAACTCCCCCAGCTACAGGCACCTATCACCACAGGCTGTCCATCCAGTGATGGTCATGGGTAGGGGTGGGGGGTGCAGGGTTGACTTGAAATGAATAATTACCAAAAAAGACATCATCACCTCACAAATACCATAAGCATAGAGATGGCTCTGGCAGCCTTCCAAGGAGAATGAGTTATGGGGGCTCCAAAGTACTCAGGAGACAAGACCCCCAGGCAAAAGGCAGGGACAAATACATAGAGAGAACCAGCCTCCCTGGCCCTTCTATGCTTTGGGGAATTTTTTTAGAACTGCCATGAAAAACAACCTGCAAAGAGTCTATTTTGAAAAATTATTAGTCTGTCTGATCTCAAAAATACTTCTCCCATTCTATTCATTTTCAAGAACACAAGACTGTCCATTTTCTCCTCTGAATGGTCCCCTAACCACTAGGAAAGACTATTAAGTAGAGTTTGTTATTATGAAAGTTCTTTCTGGGTGAGAAACCTTAGTTGGCCTCTAATAAATGAGAGAGGGAAAGGATGAGAGGAACCAGAGCGGCAGGATGTAGATGATAACCTTTAAAAGGGGCATTATGTGGAAATGCGTCCTAGAGTTCCAATGAGGTGGCCACACTCCAGTAATTGCGGGTTCAGGAACATTTTCTAGATGAGAGTTTTATTATGCTCATAACTTCTCCCTCAAGAATTTTAAAACAGAGGAAAAGAAGAAAAAAATCATTTTATTTTCTTTCTTAGCCACGGACAGGGGAAGAACATAGACTTTGACTTTCCTTGTAAACGGGTCAATAGCAGGTTTTTCAGAGAAGAAGAGCTGACTTTTTTCCCATCAAAAACATTTCTGCCATTTGCTGGAGGACAAAAGAGTTAGCAAGAAAATGACCTCCACCCCCCCATGCAGAGAAGAATCAGCCCTCACGAATAAACAACTCGAAGGGACAAATCAAGCAACCCAGGAAGACCCTGCCATATTCATTTCTTCTCTGTACCTGGCAGGGGAGACAAGAAATGCAAAAGAACAAAATGGAACATTTGGCCCAAGAGACCAACTGGTTAGGCCGGGGGCAGACAGACACAGTCGTGTTTGACCCACGGCTGCATGTAGGCAGAAAAAGGTACAGCCCCATCGTGAAAGCCTCTTGACTTTGGGGGAATCTTGGACAGGCCCAGGGGGAGGAACGAATTTACAGAAATGTCAAATGGACTCAGGAGGCTACAGTACATAGACAGGAGACAAGGGATTGACAGATGGCCAGGGTGAAAAATCAGGGTCCTATATCCTTCCTGCCATTTTCAGACATTTTTAACCTTGCTATACAAAACCAACCTTCAACATTTCTATCTTAAAAAATTATTGGTCTGTTTACCTCAGAAATATTCCTCCCTTATCTCTGAGGGCCCAAGGCTATCTGTCTTTCTGGACCGAGCATCTGCTGGCCTTGTGCTTGCTGGGAGAGAATCGACGTGTACTCCACTATGACAACGGTCCTCTGAGAGGGAGAAAGCTATGCCACCTGCTAACAAGTACCAGGAGAGGGAGACGGACATTGATGAAATAGTACAGGGTACATAATAAAATTTAAAATAGGTTTCAGTGCAGACAGGTACCCTATGTTTATTTCTTTTTAATAGGTAACATCTCTCCTCTGGATATATTTTCTCAGTGAGGATTCTAATGCAGTTCATATCAAATATTTTCAAGGAAAATAAAAGTAATTTATGCTTCCAATAATGTTCTGGTTCAAGTAAAGACTATGGTGAACTTGGTCTAATGTAGCTGCTCTGATAAAGGCCTGGTTAAGATTGTTCTGGAAATATTTATTATACCATGCATCACAGGTAATGGGAATGGAATGAGCGGGGGGCTCCCGAGGGCAGATTTTACAACAGAAGGAAACCTGTGGAAGACAGAGGAGTGAATCAGGCACCAGGGACTTCCGATAGAGAAGAACAGAATCCCTATAGGTCAAAAGTCTGACGACAGGAGCAAAACACGACCTTAACCAACTGATCAAGGTCAACATCAACGGTGAAAAGTTGTGTTGACAGTGTGCATCCCGGATGCCTGACGATGAAAATGGCACCTCTTCCATAGTCTTCCTCAACACCCACAACCCTAGTCTAACCAGGAGTGAAACACCAAACAAACCCCAATAAGGGACATCCTGCAAGATACATGATCCATCCTCCTCTGAACTGTCATGAGAACATGGGCAGTCTGAGAAAAAGCCACAGCCCAAAGGGGCCCAAGGAGATATGATGACTAAATGTCTTGTAGAATCCTGAATGACATCCTAGGATGAGAAAAAGACTTTAGGGAAAAACTAGGAGAATCTGAATAAACTGTAAAGCTTAGTTGGCAATAATATATCAATAGTTAATAAAGCACTAATTGTAAACAATGGGCCATGCTAATGTAAGATGTCAACAATAGGGAAACTTGGGTGTAGAGTGTATGGAAACTTTTATACTAGCTTTACAATTTTCTTGTAAATCTAACTGCTAAAAATTAAAGTGGTTTTCTGTTTTATTTTGTTTTGTTTTGGTTTGAAGTCAGGGTCTCATTCTGTCACCCAGGCTGGAGTGCAGTGGAATGATCATGGCTCACTGACTACAGTCTCAATTTCCCGGTTCAAGGCCTCAGCCTCCAGAGTAGCTGAGACTATAGGTTTGCACCACCATGCCCTACTGATTTATTTTTTGTAGAGATGAGGTCTCGGTATGTTACCTAGGCTGATCTCAAACATCTGGGCTCAAGTAATCTTCCCACCTCAGCCTCCTAAAGTGCTGCACTTACAAGCATATGCCACCATACCCGACCAAATTAAAAGTTCATTTTTAAAAAATTCCATTCCCTAGATGATCTTTGAAAAACGGTGAAAGTTCCTTTCTCCTGGGGGAGAGATTTGTATGCTTGCGGGCGTGGGAGGGTCCTTTACTTCTGTTGCTTTGAGTATCTCAAAACCTACACTGCCTCCAAAAACCTTCCGGAAACCCACAGTTTCTTTTATTCTCTGAAACTTGGACAATATAGCTCTTATTCCAAGATGTTATCATGAGGGTGTCACTTCTCCCTTGATAGCTCTTGAAATAAACATACATTATTTTTTTCAATTCTCATATTTCAAACCACTTTCCTTAATAGTATTTGGGATATTGTGCTGTTAGGACAAACTGTCTAGTTGATAGAGCCCAACGCAAATGAAAATGGGGGGCTTTTAGTCAATATTGTTAAGAATTTCAAGTCAGCAACAGCGGATCATCAGACTGCCCATGGGGCCTTGGTCACACACCCAGGGAGACATCTATTCTTTTTTCAGTAGGTGGGGTGGGGGGGATTGGATGCATGTGCTCAGACACACACACACACACACACACACACACACACACCCACACACACGATTAACTTGTCAATGGTAGGCACACAAAGAGCACACTTGTCAGTTCTGATCCTCAGGAAAATTGGAAAGGGCTTGAGAAAATTCTTTAAGGTTCTCGTCCTGATTCCTGTCATGTGTTTGGGATAAAGTGGAGGATAAATAAAACTTTCATATGACCACAGTCCCCTAAGGGGGACACAGGCTTCCATGTTTATTGAATTCTAGGTACTCTGGATGGGGAAGGGGCTGGGGGCTGTTTGTTTACTCTCCTTCCACTGACATGACCATTCATGAAAGCTCTGACTTTGGTGGGATTTAAATTCGACTGTCTCCTGCTCAGATTGAAGCTTGTTGATTTGTGTGTTTGTCAGTTGATCATTTGTCTTGCGTTTTGGCTCTCCTAATGATTTTTAACAGTATTTGGGGTATTGTACCGGCAAGACAGAAACCAGTGTACATGAAAACATGGGACTTTTATTCCGAATTATTAAGAATTTCAAGTCAGCCACAGCAGAGCAAACTGAGCAGGGTCCTATTTGTCCAGTGAGGAGACAGACTTCCCCTGAGCTCCTCTGCATCCTGGTGAGGGCACTTGTGTTTTTGCTATTCACAGGATCCCCCACCGCTGGGGGGGGGCAGGGGGAGGCAGCAGGGGGCGGTAAGCGACTCAAAGGTACATGTGAGGAGACAGGCCCTGGCTAAAATGGAGGCTTTGTGAGGCGCAGAGCTGATCACTTGGATGAGCCCACTGAGCTGGCCATTGTCCTGTGCCTGGTCTGGACTGGGAAGATGAGAGACCTCATGGGTTGTACTCTGGGTTGTAAAGACAATGGTTGAATTTCACCTTCATGCAGAGGCAGATAATAATGTGACAGCAGCATTATTCACAATAGCAAAAACTTGGAACTAACTGTGCTGCCCACCACCAGTGTGGACTGGATAAAGAAAATGTGGTACATTTACCCAATGGCATATCATGTAGCCATATAGAAAAACAAAATTACGAATGTCACAGCAACTTGGATGGAATTAGAGTCTATAATACTCGGTGATTTATCACAGAAACAAAGAACTGAGTACTACCCGTACTCACTCATAAATGGACCCTGAACATTATTTTAATACTATAAGAAAGGGATTGGCAGTAGTGGGACACTGCTGGCAGGGGGTCAATTAATATCAATAAGCATACCCACACTTTACCTGCACGATGACCACTTAGGTACCTAACCCTGAATTGTGCCTCAGGTCTTTAAAATAAAAAATAAAAGAGAAAAATAAGTAAAAGAATAATACAACAGCCAAGAACTTGTACTTTAGAGGCCAGGGTGCTGGGTTGAAATCCTGCCTCTGCCACCAGCAAGACATGTGACTTGGGGCAGGTCACACTCTCTGGGCCCCAGGGTTCTCGTCTGCAACACGGGAGGAATCCTAGCACTTCCAGCAAGGCTGGTTGAGAAAACTGTGTTGATCCCACAAGCACCACGTTTAGGGGCTGAGACAGGGATCTGAAAAAGAAGGCCTATTACTCCTGCAAGCACCATGCTTCCTTTCATCATTGCACGTTATCCTGTTTATTCATTTGAGAGTGGTGGCTCATGTCTCATAAGCTGAGGCATCAACTGAGTGATCTGTTAGGAACCATTTTTCCAACACTAAAACACTGTGTGGCATATAATAAGTGCTCATCAAATATCTACTGAATGGACTTAATGGGTGAAAACTAGTCTGCCTGACTTCAAAACTTATACCATCGGCACCTTTCCCACATCATGTTTCAAAATCTCAAATACAGTCATTGCACAGAGATGTTTTCTCCTTTACCATGATTATGGATCCAGGGGCCAGGAGGTTCATCAAAGGGTTAATCGAGTGTCCACTGTCTCCAGGGTCCCAGGGCTAAGTCAGACTCCGGAGGAAGTTACCAACGGGAAGGGCTTTGCAGAAAATCTCCTTTTCTGATTAATTCACAGCAGTTCTTCCCTCCCACCACCATGAATGAGATCGATAATGACTTGACTCTACTTTCTATTCTCACTGATTATAATCATATTTAAAAACCCGAATCGTTTTTTTTAACTTCATTTAATGTCAATTTGCATTCATCAAGGTTTTTCTTCTTCTTCTTCAAAGGGGTAGTTCTCTTGAAAGGCTAAATATGAATTTTGAAGATATTTTGAGAAACAAAGGGATGAAAGGTGGCATAATTTTCAGTCCTGTTTCAGCAGGGAGCCTCATCATAGTGAGAAGCGGGAGCCAAGCAAGGTTTGTGTAACCCCTGTGCCGGAGTTTTTCTCTCTTGGTGACACACACTGTCAACTTCCTGAAAGATATGTGGGTCTATCCATGAGCGCTCCCTCAGTGATGAGTGAGATGCAGTGGGGAGCATAAAAAGTATTTCAAATCATGGAGGTCTCTCATGCCATCGTGATGGAGTCCCATACCTTGATCTGTGTCAGTCACAGCATGACGTTTCCACTACTGCTATTGCCATAGTTCACTATAATATTGAAGGATCCTTCAGTGGACAACAGTGAAAAAGCATCAATAACCGAATGTAAGTGACAAGGAGGAAGACTAACTGCCCCTGGTATAGCCCTGGGAGCTGCTACGCCCCCGGAGACCTTGTTCCTTGTTTTACAACGTGGGGAGTGCAAAGAGGTTTAAAACAGAAGCAACTGAAAGTGGAGGAACTTAGGAGAGAAACGTGCATCTCCAAGCTTGTAAACATGAACACGTGTGCTTGGTAATAAGACTCTTGAAGCAGCATCACTTGTTTTCTTCAGATAAACAAACAGAAACATGTTTTTCTCTAGAATGTAAAGTTCTCACTGTCATTTTTTTTTTCACTTGACTTTTTACACTGCACTAGAAAGTGCAATAATGAGTAATATTTTTACCACTGCCTGGACAGACTTCTGGTCAAGGCATGAAGGGACATCTTAGCATGTAAACAGTACCTGGAAAATCCACTGTTAGCATAAATACTAACTGAGATATTCTCTATGAGGAAAACGAATGTTTGACTCTCACTCTGTCTAAATCCCTAAATCATGTGGCAAAGCATGTGACCTGCCTATTTTGTGATTCTTTTTCTTAGTTAAAAAAACCTACTTCCAAGCCAGGTACATTACATTGTTGCTCTCCTAAAATCTACCACCCCCAGCATTCCCTGCAGCTAGGTAGAGTCAGGCAACTCAGTTCTCACCAAAGAGGAAATGATATCTGCACTATCCAAGGCGTGCCCTTAAAAGGAGGTGGGTACCCTCTCCTCCCTCTTTTTTTGTTTCTTTTGACTAGAATGCAGATCTAATGGCAGGAGCAGCAGTAGCCATCCTGTACCACAGAAAAAAGGGAAAAACCTACAGTGAAGAGAGCAGAGAAATAAGCCAGCAGGAGCCTGGGTTCTTAGCACAGCATGGAGCCACCATAATAGACCCAGACTGTGCGTACCCTGTGGTTATTTGTGAAAGAAACAAACTGTGTATTTTTTCATTCATTGATATTGTCAGTCTTTAGGAGGGTCATCAAAGCTCTATTGTACAGCAAAATGTTACAGTATGAGAATCTAAAGTTTAAACTAGTTCCTAAACTTTGGTTCACCCCAAAGGTGAGTTTGCTATAGCTGCTGACCACCAAACCTTAAGCCTTCACTGTTTTGTTATATCAGCAAATTACTTTGACCAGGGATTAGCAAACTATAGCTGGCAAGCCAAATCTCCTCCTGTTTCTATTTTTGTAAATAAAGTTTTATTGAAACACAATCATGCCCATTTGTCAACATATTGTCTGTGACTGTTTTCTCCCCACACTAGTGGAGTTGAGTAGCTGCAACAGGGACTGTATAACTAGCAAAGACCTCCCCACCCCCCAAAAAGTTAAACTATCTGACTTTTTACAGAAGGAGTTTGGTCACTCTGATTTAGAAAATTAATTAAAGTATTTAATTAATTCCTTTTTTCAATTACATAAGAATATCTTATGAGACTGATCTCAAACTCAGGGTTCAAGCAATCCTCTCACCTCGATCTCCTAAAGTGCTGGGATTACAGGCATGAGCCACTGTGGACATCCTAATGAGATTATTTTAAAGATAAATTTAATATTACTGCCTCAGTCAGAAATCTGGTATTTCTTGCTGGGGCAGACACTGTGAGAGCTCTCTCTACTTTCATCCTCCCTCTTTTATCACCAGTAGATCCCCAGTAATGCTTAGTACCCCTGTAGAATCCTCTTCTCCAGGACTCCTGCAGCCAGGGTAGTCTTGTGACCCAGTTCTAGATCAAGAGATGTGAGGAGGGATTGCTGAAAGCCCCCAGAAGGTTTTCTAAAGGCATACCCTTCAGAGTCTTGGGTTCTTCTCTTTTTCAGGCCTGAAACACAAGCCTGACGCCTCACAGTGCTGCATTGCTCCAGCTGCCCACAGATTTAACAGCACAGAGTAGGGTGGCGGGACAGGAAAAGAAAAAGGTCCTGCCTGGGTCACTGGTGAGATCCCCTGTCCTAGACTGGACTCCCTTTCTCCAAACTCCTTGTTATATGGAGAAATGAAGCCACTTGCCTAGAAAATGTGTTCTAAATTGCTACACAAGCCCCAGATAAAGGCATGGCTAACTGATCAAGGATTTTTTTAAAAGCCTCATTCTTCACTGCTCCCTGTGTTCATGCCCTTTGCAATGTGACTTATAGGGTCTCCCATCAGGAGGTGAAGTCAATTTTCCCACCCCTCGAATTTGGGCTGGTCATGCGACTCTCCTTGGCCAGTAGAATGTAACAGAAGTGATTGATGCCATGCCAGTTCCAAACCTAGGTCTCAAGAGGCCTGCATTACTGGGTATATAGCCAAAAGAAAGGAAATCAATATGTCATAGAGATATCTGCACCCTCATGTTTACTGCAGCAGCGCTATTCACAATAGCCAAGATATGGCATCAACCTGAGTGTCCATCAACAGGTGAGTAGATAAATAAAATGTGGTGCCTGTACACAATGGAATACTATTCAGCCACAAAAAAGAATGCAGCAAGATGGGTGAAACTGAAAGCCATTATGTTACGTGAAATAAGCCAGGCACAGAAAGACTCATATAGCATGTTCTCTTATGGAAGTACAGAGTAGCATGGTGATCACCAGAGACTGGGAAGGAGAGGGGGAGGAGAGAATGAAGAAAAATTAGTTAAGGGGTATAAATATACAGTGCAACAGAAGGAATAAGATCTCATATTTGATGGTACAGTAAGAAAAGTATAAGCAACAATAATTTGTTGTATATTTCAAAATAGCTAGAAGATCTGTAATGCCCTCAACACAAAGAAAAGATAAGTATTTGAGGTGATGGGTATTCCAACTAGGCTTATTTTATCATTACACATTGTATACAGTTATTAAGATATCACATGTATCCCTAAAATAAGTGCAATTGTTATATATCAATTTTTAAAAGAGGTCTTTGGGTTTCTTTGGGGGGGTTGTCATTTTTTCTTTCCCTCCTTCCCTCCCTTCCTCCTTTCCTCCCTCCCTTCCTTTCTCTCTCTGAAACCGTGCCAGCTGTCATGGGAG
This sequence comes from Carlito syrichta, assembly GCF_000164805.1. NCBI lineage: Eukaryota > Metazoa > Chordata > Mammalia > Primates > Tarsiidae > Carlito > Carlito syrichta. The sequence continues at coordinate 571,958 of NW_007253798.1, forward strand.
GTTGGAAGACATAAGCTTCATTTACTCCCATACCCTCTGCTGGCAACCAGGTAGGCCAGTCAATTCCCTGCCAACCTGCTGGCATTTCCCTCAGCTAACTCCACAGACACATGAGCAAGCCAGCAAGATAGGCCAAGCCTGTTTCCAATCCACAGAATAAATATTTATGAGTAATAATCATACTAATAAGTACTTATTCTTATGAGACACTGGGTTTGGGGACAGCTTGTTATGCAGCAGTAGCTAACTTATATCACAGGCAAATATATGTTTGATAAAAGTAGCTACTGCTGTGTAACAAATATATGTATGGCACCTTTGATATAACATACATATGTATATATATTTATTATGATTAACATGGACATTTTAAATTAAAGGTCTTGGGCAACTCCTTTGGGCCCCCTCCCACTGTGGGAGCTTTTCTGTCCTCTCAACAAATCCTAATTTAAACAAAAAAAAATTAAAGGTCTTTCTGAATACATATTTACAAATTGTTACTGGTAGGCATACTACACTTCAGGATATTCCAGCCAATGTGGTTTGAAATGGAAATCACAGGATTTACTAACAAGGGTCTGGAGTCAGACTGCCTACATTTATAGTTTTTGCTAAAAAAAAAAAAAAAAAAGTTTTTCCTTGTTCTATAATCTCCAGTAAATCACTTACCTTTTATAAGTACATTTTCTCATCTTTAAAATGAGAAAGTATTTATATAGCACTTGTATTTCCCTCAAAAAGTTTCAAAAAAAATGATAAAAAGGGTTCAGAATAGTGACTGATTCATAAACACCTCCTTGATGTTAGCTAAGATTATTTCTACTATGTAACATAAGACAACAGAAATAAATTACAATATGACTGAGCAACTGATATAACTGAAGTTTGAGAATAAAGATGTTCTTAATAAAGTTAAAATGACTATTTAAAATAATAATGCATGGGGCTGGGCGCTGTGGCTCATACCTGTAATCTCAAAACTTTGGAAGGCTGAGGCAGGAGGATCACTTGAGACCAGGAGTCTGAGACCAGCCTGGACAACATAGAAAGATTTGTTTTTATAAAAAGAAAAAAATACATTAAAATGAAATTTAAAAAATAAAATAATACATGGGAAAATATAATTGCTCCCAAATACCCCTAGTATTATTAAATCATCATTTGACTTTTTCTTTACTTCTGTTTGTATTAAAATAAAGAAAACATTCCTTCTCTAGGTCCAGTCAAATGTTGTTTTACTTCAGAATATCACATATGAGTCAAGCAAGAGTGGCTGGTCCTAAATCAGCCCCTCAGCTGAGCACTCAGAGTGCACATTATATTAAGAAGTAGAAATGTCTGAGTGTAAGAGCAGACTTTTCCTCCAAAATGTATCCATCAAAAAGGAGAAAGTTACCTTATAATCAAATCTGTACAAAGTCTCCCATTTTACAGGGAACTCTCTCAATTACTTCATTTTGAGTTACAAAAATACTGTTCCGGAAAACACATTAACCAAAAATGAGGCCAAACAGGGCTGGTTTGGGTCGCTCACAGACATCATCTGATAAAATTGGTTTAGAAAAGGGTGATGGAAGAGGGCACCTTTAACACAAAATTAGTCATTATTTCCGCACATTTGGGGTACAATTATAAGCACCGAATGTTGTTGTAAACAAATCTCTTAAAGACTGCTTTAAAAAGCAAAATGGAACATATTTATTTTGTGAAAATTGCAAATAGGTACCTACTGGAGAAATGAAAGCGACGGTCCTAATGTCAGGTGGGTGGGTGCTTAGGGCCATGAGTGCATTCTCTGACGGCATTGTACTCATATTCTAAAGGACTAAATCGCAAAGAGCTGGGATGAAAGTGAAATGCTACGCTCTGAAAACTCTATTAGATGACTCAAACAAGTGGCTCTAGTGATGACAAAGACATTTTTAAAGATGCATGCTCTAAGTTCAGCTAGAACTGCGTCATGAAATGTGAGCGGAAGAGCTAATATCGTCAAACTGATATTTTATGTAATGTGTGATTTAAAGGGACCCAGGCAACTAGGTTATTAAATTAAATAATGTAAGCAGAAATTTGCTTTTCTCATTGGCATCTCTGTATGTTCTAGCTCAGATTGGTCCCCAAACTTCTTTTCATCTTTGTTCTGTTGTTCTGGGCATATGTGAGAAATAGCTGTGTTTCTTGGTCTACAGATAACTGGTGCCTTGGGTTCTTGTGGAAGGGATTTATTGAGAGAATGCTCCCAGGAGAAGAAACTGGAGGGAGCAAGAGAAGCAGGGAGGGGTTAGACAAGACTGGAGTGGGCGGACACCTGGTCCAGAGTAGAGGGCCTGGGCACGGCACTAGCAGGGGCCACTACAACTGATAACATGTAGCACATCACATGAGAATGCAAATTGCTGACAGCACAACTCACTGGTCCCCTATACCTTTTAGGAAGCAGGAGTAGGATGTAATAAGCATCCATTCAGTGTGTTCAACAGTCATTTGCTACCTCAATTCTCCTTCAGAAAACATCCCTTCTCAATATAACCTGGTTGACTAATAGCTACTTCTTCCTGACTCTTAGAGTGGGCATATTCCATCCACCTGGCCAAGAAGAAGATTCAGGGCAAAGTACATGGCCCAAACCTCACTGAATTAGAGTTGATGCTGGGATTTTGATAGAAATCTCTCCTGCTATGACAATTGCTAAGTGAGTAGGATGTAAGTCAGGGCCACGGGGGACCACCACATGCCCAGGGATGAGGAAAGTCAACTCTGACTTGAAGAAGGATAAACAGAGCCCTGGTGATGTTGTTTCAACCCTAGATCCAACAGAAGCTATCCAGGGTTTTTTCATTACATGAGCCATCAAAGTCCTTTTGGTGCCTAAACCTTTTTTAGTTGAATTTTAGTCCCTTCCTATCAAGGATTGTGACCCAAACTCAAACACTCTCCTAACCCTTACAGGCATTACAGTTTCCTTATGCCCCAGAGAGTTAGATGGGTGGACCCACGGATACCACCTTGTCCCTACCACCCTCATAACCAATATGAAAGATGGGATTAAAAATTTACCGAATGTCACCTAAAGACAGACAATCCAAAGCTTGATTGTCTGTTCCTGTCCCCTGGAAAACCATCTAATGTGTCTGCATATAAGACACAAATCATGACTTTGATTAAAGAAGCCAGTCTTTTCCATAAAAAGGCATTTCCAACAGACATTGATTAATCTAGTTTCCCATTCTTCTAAGCAAAATAATAGAGAAATCATCATTTTCTTCCTTATCTAACAACACAGATGACTGCTTGGTGACTCCTCAAATTTATTGAGTGGCAAAAGTGGAAGCAAAGAAGAAATATGCCTTGTGTCCTCAGAAGCACTGAAAGACTCAAGCTATCAGAACCAACACAAGTCTTGCTTAACCAACTGTGGAAAATCCAAGGAGAGACTGGGAAAAGAAAACATAAAACCAAACAAAATAAGAAAGAACCTCTTCCTCTTCTAGAAGACTCTCAGAATAAACCAACTTAAGTGAGCTTTCTTAGGTTCAGAGTTACCCAAAATTAACTGAAAATGTTCCCTATTTCTTAATTTAAACAAACTGTACTTATGCACTGACTCCATAATGGAATATTACTTAAAAAAATCCAAATTAATTGAAATTGAACACAACAAAACACAACAGATAGAGATTAATGCATGAAAATGAAGATCTTTCACAGAGCAGCACGCAGAATTGTATCCTACAGAGGAAAAAGGGGAAAAAAAACTCAACATTAAAAATCCCTATAAACCCAGGAAGCATTTTTAAAGAAAAAATTATTGTTTTCATATTAAAACATACAAAACCAATTTCTTTTGAAATATTAGTTCGTGGATTAAAACAAAATCAATAACATATTCCATTTCATTCATTTGAACAAAGATAAATGGGAATGCATGTCTGGTTCTCAGTAGTCTTCCCTGAATGCTTTTTGGAGTCACTGTAGCAAGTAATTTCTGTTGTTATTTTAACTAGGAAACTTGGAGACGCTTTAAAGGCTTAATGTTTCAGGAAACAATGGCAACTCTAAGAACTGTGCTTGCTTTGCCCTTCAAGAAACAATGCCCAATGCCCAGTAGATGCCCAGTCAACAGCTGGTGAATGCAGGGATGCTGGAAGGAGTGAAGCCACCAGGGCTGTGCAAAGATTAGTCTGATTGGTCAAAATGATGTGGCAGTTAGGGTAAATTAGATCATCAAGACATCAAGACACACCAGGGTGAGCCATCAGGAAGGGACAAAGGAAGCCCAGGACAGGACTAGGCACCACCCCCCCATCCCATGCTCTCTGGTACAGTAGAGTGTTGGCCTTCAAGAACACAGGAGAGACCACCCTGGAAGAGGATGATACCAGCCACAGGTGGCATGGTCCCTGGGCTGGTAAGAGCTGGGCCAGAACAGCACTCACATTTGGAGGGAGGCAGAGTCTCCAGGAACAAGAAGAGGAAGGCCTCCCTCTACATACCATCATGTTTCTAGTGTGACTTCTGAAGACCTCCTGGTGTGTACATACTAAAAGTGGGTTCCCTCCTATATTCTCTCAGGAAAAGAAGAGAAGCAGCCCATGTTTCCCCTAAATCCATTCACAAAAGAGTTGTGGCCACATTGGTTTCAGTATTTGGCCCAAGTGCCCTGGATATGGGGGTGATGGATGACAGGGAGAGATGGCTGTCACTCCCTCTTCTCTTCCTCCTCTCCCATCCTCCTGGTGGCCTTTAAAGTAGTTGACTATATTTGGGCCCAGGTTGGGTATGTGCATATGTGTGTGTGTCTGTGTGTGTGTGTGTTTAAATTACCATCACATGAAAATTGATGTAAAATTCTAGGTCTCTGGCTTCCCTACAGAGACAGATAAGCAACAATTAATGGGCCTTATCACCACCTAACAGCCAAGACTATAGGATTCTAAGAACAGATTCAAACGACATGTCTTTTGGGTAGTATTAGTATCACTTTCATTTTACAGATGTAGAAACTGAGGCATAGAAGAGCCAAGACACATCCCCGAGACAACATGACTAAGGTGGTGAAACTCAGCCTTGAGCCTGGGCATCTTCCCTACAGACTGCTGCTCCCACTGCCACAGCACCATGACCTCAGAGGGCAGTCTGCCACAGGGTCTCTCCCTCCTGCAGCTGTCTTAGAACACTTGCTTTTTAATATTTCTCCATGTGCTTTTTAAAAGCGTAGCTGGTTCTGAAAGAGGACCAGTGTGTTCCAGTGTTCCAACTTGAAGAGGATGGAAACAGCTCACATACTTGGCAAACAGAGGTTCAGAAGCCAGATTCACAGTGCAACAATTGGGAGCCTGCCTCTTGCCACAGAATCCAGGATCCGGCTTACATCCCTCCTTACAGAACAACCCCCCAGAAAAGTCCTCTAGCACCCCATTTTTCCTCTTATCCTTTTACCCCTTCTCTCACCCTGGTCCTTGGACAGCCAGCTAGTCATCACCCCCTCTCCCAGCCCCTTTCCAGGCCCCTTGCCTGCCCTCCTGTTATCAGCAGGGGTTCCTGCCTCCTATCTTGACTAATCCTTCTTATTCTTGGGTGGCATCTGGGTGGCATTTATGCAAGAGCAATGAAACGTTGTACACAAGCTGGGGTCGTCTGGTGCGAAGGCAATGACAAGAGTTGCTCGCTCAGTGGGGATCCTGCCGGTTTTAGAAGCCCCAGGGCTTACAGCAAAACCCTGCTCTGCCTTCCTTCGGTTTCACCCTGCACTTGGGCTTGGCCACCAACACTGCTAAGAGCTTGACATCAATTCATGCCAAAGGGTCCCTGGTCCTCAGAGCAGTTGCCCCCAAGGTTAAGGGCCAGGGTCCCCCGTGTCCATGCAGCCCCAGGCCAGTAGCTGTGGCCGGCAGGCTCTGCGGGTACTGCCACAGCCGGCTCCCCGTAGGCCGGCACTAGGGGGCCCCCTTGAAGCTTGGAAGATGATTTTGCAGCAAATACAGAGTCGTGCTTCGTTGTTTTTTTTTTTTGGTGGTTTTTTTTTTTTTTTTTTTTTTTTGGGTAATAAATTCACAGGGCTTGTTTTTTAACCAGAGGTTACAACAGTTTCATAAAAAGTTTTGGTAAATTCATGGGTAACTTTTGAGGTTATATGAGGCTGTTGTCAGGGAAAAAAAGAGAAAAAAAAAACAGCCTTTCTCTCTGCTCCTGTAAGACCGAGACAGGGAGCCGGGAGGAAGGCTCGGGGCTTGATGTTCTAGAAGAGTCCATGTGGAGCGGCGGCTCTCCGGGTCTGGGGTCAATCAAGGACGGTGGGGTAGGGGGTAGGGGGTCTGCACCCAGGTTAGACTGTAGCCTGCTGCCCCCTGCACAGGGACGTGCTAGGAGAAACTGTCTTGCACCTTCTAGAATGTTCCTTGCTCTCCACCTGCAGCCCGGAGAGGTAGGAAGGCTGGGGTGTAGAGGGGGCAGTGCAGGTCAGGGCATTTGCATTCACTTCTTCCTAGTAGGCAAGTGGGAATAAAGCACAAGTTACATTCCCCAAGTAGGGGTTAAACAAGAAGAACTTTATGGTATTGAGAGGAGAGGAGGCTGAGAGAAAACAACAGAGTTAAGGGAGGGGGCGTTGCACATTAACTATGATTCAGACTCAAATGCACTGAGTTCATTTTTCAATCTGTCTTTAGCTAAGGGAAAAAAATAAGGAAATTATGGAAAATTGAGAAACAAACATCTCTGAGAGTGCTTTGCACCCGGGGGTGCTTAATGAACACTTAATAATTTCAAACGCTAGTACTTAGAAAAATGGCTTTTGTCCATTCCCGGCACGCCAGGTGCCTTGTAGCAAAACCGGAAAGCTGAAAATGACTGAAAATGTTCACTAATGTCTATGCAGAGGGTGGTATAAAAATCACTTTTTCATGTCTTTGGAAGTTAAGGAAATAAGCAAGCCAAAATTTTAAGAGTTCTAGCAAAGAAAAAAGTCTTGGAACTGAGCTTTGTTTTCTGTGTTGCTTTTTTTCCCTCAAGTATGAACTTGGACAAGACTCCTAATTCGAATGGGGAATGGTCACACATCCACCTCCTGACCCCACCAGTCCATACTGAAAACCAGATGAGGAAAAACATTTGGAGGAAGCTCTCAGAATGCTAAGGCAGGAAGCAGTGCTTGTTTTTGGAGCAAATTCTCCATGCTCCCTGCCAGCAGCCAACATCGGGGTGAAGGCCAGTGTGAATGGATTTACCTAGAGGAGGTTGGGGTCCCCTGCGAGGCCTGAGACAGCCCGGCACAGGGACACTGGCTCAGGCTTCATCATCTCTACCTGTAGGGGTAATCTTCCCTGGGCAGGGAGAGCACCATGCACATCCAGGTAGCACCCACTCAAGGGCCCAGTATCCTCCCTAATACCAACCAGCTTCCCCTCCGAACAATGTGAAACTGCACCATTCACTGACTCAGGCCTTATGTTTGAAGATGTCTTCTCCAGCCCACTGTCAGTCTTGATGACCAACACTGTGAAGTCCTTACTCATTCACGTGGCATTTTCTCACTTACTGTCTCATGTGACTTGAGTCTCTCAAAAATCTCATAGGGCACGTGAATGAGGTATTACTAAATAGGGTTCTTGGGGTTTTCAGGGACCACATTATGTGAATTATGGAATTAGTAATGACAGCCCCATTTTACAGATAATGACCTGAGACAAAGAGAAGGAAAACCCCTTGCCCAAAGAACTAGTAAAAGTCAAAATTCAAAACAATTCTAAATCCAGAAAGTGAAATTCCTTGCCCCGAACCCTCCTTGGCCTGAAAGGAGGCTGAAAGAGAAAGGGGATACTTGACTCTCCAAGGCCAAGATAGTTTGTAAAGACTCTGAAGAGAAGAAGCAGATTATCCTGTAATAATAAATATAGTATAAGCAAAATTGTGTTAATAGCTAGATGTTGAGACTAACCTCTTTGTTTATAAGGGAGATTAGGAAAGGGTAAAACAGGTGTTAAAGATACAATGTTAAAACACGACTTTCTCCATAACATAATCAAGTGGCTTAAAAAAGAACTGAGACAAGAATTACCTTCTCATTAGGATTCAGTGCAACTTAAGGTTGTTCTCTGTATCCCCTAAAGTTATTTCTCCTCTAAGCTCACTGTCAGTGATGGCATTCTGCTTCTTCTTGCCACTAACACTTTAGTTAGAATTAATCCTAAAGTAGCGTCTGCCTCCAAAACCAAAGCAGCTCTGTCCCTCGGGATGAGCAGGTACAGATGAGGATGGGAGCGGACAGACCCAGCAAGGTGACCCCTGCACCATTCATCATTTGGTTGAGGGCGAGTCATACCCTTTGTTCCCCGTTTGTAGGCCTGTTAAGCTCCAAACCAGAGAGCCTCAATTTTCAACCCGCCTCATCCTCTGATTTCACTGAAGTTCCAGCACTTCTTGTAGGAAATTTCTAGAACAAAGCAGGCATCATGTTTGGCTCTCTGCTGAGAAGGTGTTCTCCCAACTCAAAGATGAGAACAATTTTCAAAAAGTCTTCCTAAAGTGAAACCATTTGCATTTCAGGTTTGGGATTGAAAAGAGAAGTCCCTCTCCCTCACCCCCAACTTTTAACATAAACACACATTAGTCTCTAAAATACCCATATTTCAACCTCCTCTTTAAATGACTGTCATCTTGCCCAACTCCCCAATGAACCTGTCTTTAGAGCACTACCCATTTCTGCCCTCCCACCTTCTGTTGGCACAGAAATCAGAATTCTGAACGTGTTGTTCCGTTTCTACAGGAATCTATTAGTGATTGCCAAGGGGGAACACTTAGCATTTTAGATAAATAAGTAAATAGTAGTTAAGTGCTGTGTGCTGCCATATCCAGCAGTTTAGCGTATAAGGCAAACATTCTTTATGATCCAAGGAGGGAAGGAGGGATGACAAAGTGACAGCCTCTGCTTCTCCTGCACGCCCTGTGACACTCCCTTCTGCAGTGGGGCCTCTGGGATGTGCTCGGAAGCGCAGTGGCCCCTCCCTGTTCTGTTCCTGTTTAGCTCACTCACCCTTCTTCGCTCTAGCCGGCCTTGTCAGAAGCCCTCATTTGGAAGCTTAATCATATCAGCGCGCTTACCGCATTGCATTTGTAATGACTTGTTTACCAGTCTGTGCTGGCTCCCGTGCCAGACTGGGCTCTCCCTAAGGACAAGGGCCATGCCATGTTCCTATTTGCCTCTCTTCCTGCTCCCACACACTGCCTGGCACAGAGCAGGCCCCAGTAATTGCGTGTGAACCTCAGGCCGTGTGACTCTAATCTAGCTCATAAAGGTGTCTTGGTCCACCAACCAACCCCTCAGCTTCTTGAGAAGAGGACTCCCACCATCTTATTTTTCTCCTTTCATGGAGTTAAGACGATGCTCCACTGCTCATACATATGTGCTTAATTGCATTAAACCAGAAGGAAGAGATGGTTTCTCCATGTGTGCGTGGAGGAGGAATGGACATCTCTTGTGTTTACCTGCCTGACTCCCTCTTCTTTCAGGGGAACCATCTAGCAATGACCCCAATCCATCCCTGAGTAAAAGGATAGGTGCATGGCCCAGACCTGGCCACACAATGTCCCCAGTGACTGGGCCAAGGAGAGCCACACGTCCAAAGCAGGCCAATGAGATTTCGTTTGGAGACTTGGGTTATGGAAGTGGTCAGGCAACATAAGCATGGCAAGGCTGAGCAGGACCGTGGCTGCCAAGAGACAGAGAGGAACTGAGTCCTGGTGACATCCATGCTGCCTTCAGATTCATCCATGCTTGAAGCACTTCTGTTACATGAGAGAATGAGTTGAGGTTGTGTTTGTGTGTTTGTCTTGGTCGATTTGAAGTGAGTCTCTTTTGCTTACAACCCAAAGAGTCCTTCCTCGTCAACAACAGAGTTTAAATCTCCGCCTCCAGTAGCAACATTTCCAAATAAGATAACCAGAGTCTCTGCTGGGGAATAATAAAAGCTTGCAAAAAGAAGAACTGTTCTCATATTGACAACGACAGCTTTGTCAGTCTTCTCATTTCATCCCTGGAGTCCGGAAAGGGTCTCCAAATCCCAACCTAAACCGGGAAGGACTGAGTAATTCATCCCCCTGGCTTCTGCATGTAATGACTGAAGACTCTGCTCAGCCCTTGACTAAAGCCTTACATATTACTGTTTGCTCTCTTCCATCCTGGGGAGGCCTGAGCTTCTCTGAGCTTTCTGGGAGGTAGCTGAGTAACACCAAGGCTCGGCGGCCCGCAAATCAATTAATCTCTTTTGCAAATTGTTAACCGGGTCTAATGAATTGGCAAGGCACAGAGGAAGTCCTTCGTGGCTCCGTGTCCTTTGCAGTGACAGAACTCTCCGGGAGCAGGCTGAAACATCGTGCCTCTTTGGGGGAACAAATCTATTAATATTTGGTGAGAACATCAAATTGTGCCCAGTGGACATAAAGTTTGGTCAAGACAAACTCACTTTTCTGTGATTAAAAAAATAATCTTATTACTCTGTGTTCTTTTATCCACTGCATAATGTTAGCTGTCCATGAACAGAATGGATAACAGACCGCTTCCCCTCTCCTTGAGAAGCAAGGTGGGCTGGATGGGCCTTCCTGTCTACGGGCATTAAAGGGAACACCTTTTACTCATCCAAGGGGTAAGATTGTTAAAAGTTTGATAAGATCAAGAAAAAGAGAGGTCCTGGTGGGAGTATAAATTAGGAAGCAATTTGGAAATATTGACTTAAAATGTATAACACCAAGACCAAGTAATTCCTCTTCTTGGGTCTTCTCTAGAGAAACCCTCTGCTTGGGCCAAGGAGATATGAGCAGTGTGTCCAGGGAGCATCATGCGAGAGTGGACACCAGAGAGGACCAAACTCTCCATAAATGGAAGAACAGCTACGTAAGTCAGAGTATTCCCACCTACAGGAACTCCATCCCTGCTCAGAGTTGAAATAGAGCTACATTTACAGTGTGGAGTGCCAAAAAAATCATTGAGTAAAAAGAGCAAGTTGTGCAATGAGATGCAAAGGTGTTATGCACATGCACACACACACACAGAGATGAAGAGCTTTTAGATACCCTCCAAACTTCAAACTGCAGTTTTTTCAGAGGATGGTATTGGGATGTAGTGGTCAAACTAAACATCAGTCTTCGCTATTATATTTTAATGTGTTAAAAGAAGTATTGTTCATGAATACACATAAAATTAAAAACTAATACAAGTCCCCTACATGCGAACAAGTTCTGTTCTGAGAATGCATTTGTAAGTCCAATTTGTTCATAAATCCAACAATGTTTAGCCTAGGTAACCCAGCTAACACAATCAGCTCTACAACACTGTACTATAATCAGTTCATAATACTTTTCACACTAATAATACATTAAAAGCACACAAAAAATAAAGAAAATATCTGTAATCTTACAGTTCAGTACCTTGAAAAGTACAGTAGCACAGCACAGTACAAAGGCTGGCATCCAGTGAACAGACCGGGAGAGTTACTGGAGGAGGGAGAAGAGGTGCGAGATGATAGAGCTGAAGGATTGTCAGGAATAGAAAATTGGACATGTGAACGCAAGTTCCCATATTTGAAAGTTCGCAAGTTGAAGGTTCATATGTAGGGGACTTACTATCACTAATGTTTTTTGTCCCTCTAGGTGGAGCCTCGCTTTTTATAAGCTCATTTTAAACACAAATGCCCCCTGTCTGTGACAGTGATCTTCTAATCCGTCTTTACTCTATCCACCTCAACTTCTGCCTCATCCTGTGTCCGATCTTTTATAAAACCTACATGGGAATCTGTCTCTTGCCCTCCTCCCCTGCTCTGAATCCTTCTATGACTCCCTGTTGTCCTCAAGAGAAAGAATGATCAGCCCCCTGCCTCCACCTCCCACCCCCTGCACAACCACCATTGAGGCCTGCAAAACCCCACAGGTGTGCCTGCTTCCTTGAGCCTTCACTGAACCCACACCATCCCCCCACTCATGCACTCTGGGTATGTTGGCATCTCTCTATTGGGTATATCCCACCTTCTCCTACTACAGCCAGCACGCCTACAGTGGGCTTTCAGCAATGTCTCAGAATCTTAGAAATGCAGCTTAAGCTGCCTTGGAAACTCTTGGAGAACCCCTTCCCACCCCCACAGCCCCCATGAGGCAGAGGAGGTCGGGCTCTATAAGGATGGTCTTTGCAGAATGTTGCCCATGGCCTCTGTAGCCAACTCTGCTGCATGTGGAGTTTAAAACCATACAAGTCAAAGCCTTACAGGAGTTGAGGAAATACCAGATTCGACAGTACAAGCCAGTGAGGATCCTGTGGACACAGAAAAAGCGGGTATGGCCACACAACAGAGAGTCCCAGAGAAGGGTTTACATGGGGGGCATATATGGGCATGATATTAGGTGATACACTAGCATAGGGTTAAAAAAATCTGAATTACACAGTGAGAAAGTTCTTCTCTTTTAATCCTCTGATTAAGGAAAGAAGAAGGTCTCAACTAGGTGCTGGTGTACCTTGAATGGCTCCTCAACACTGGCAAACCTCTTTTTAGCAGCAGGCGTATTTCTAAGGCTCATGGCCTTCAGCTCACAGCAGATTCTGGCTAGGATTTATTTACCAAGAAACACTGTAGTGTGCATATTTTTTGTAATGTTCTTTTAATAGCACACAATATTGGCATTCCATTTTCAGTATTGATTAAGAACTCCTCTTTAAAATAAATGTATTTAAGTTTTTTTGTAAGTGAGCCTAGAGTAAAACAGAAGTAAATTGTCACACAGGTGACATGCAGAGGTGACAAAATGACGTGAATGATCTGAAACACTGTTGACCCCCAGATTCATCATCGGGGTGGCTCCTAGCAACTCACTCAACAGCTCTCTAAGTCTCAGTTTCTCTATCTGCAAAATGAGGGTAAAAGCCACTCATCACAAGTTTGTCCAGGAGATTGAATGTGGATAAGCTTCTCAAACTGAAAGTGCCTTGGAGTTTAGTTATTGAGAGTTTTCTCAGATCTCCCTTGGAAATGGAGCCCCAAACCTCACTGTGTTTACTGTTATAAGCCATGCCAGCTGCAGGAAATTGCAAAACTATAAACTCAATGTAATTCTTATCGTTCAATAAAACATCTCCCTCAATCAATATGACTTTGGATGTGTCATCCGGGCACAGGGCCACACTCAGCTCCTCTTCAGTGTTCCAATTTTAGTCTGTGTACCAAGGGGAACAACTTACAATGTGCCCAGCAAAAGCCCAAATAATTAACCTCAGTCACATCAATGTTCTCCATTCAGTTCTGCAAAATGCGTTTCTAAGGAAATATATAAGAACGCACTTTATACCATGGAATGTTTTAATGTATCATGGCATTGGAGTAAATAGAACAGGCCTCAGTTAATGGAACAGGTTCCTTTAGCACAACAGATTTCAATAACAACAATAATAATAAGCTGATATGTCATCAGCTAGAAAGAGATGTGCACATAAACACAAAAACAGGGCAAATATAATTATGAGATTTTTTTTTAGCAGCCCAGGGTCAACAACTGTGATATTAGGCAAATGATAATAAGGCTGTATGTTGATGAGTTTTAAGATCACAGAGAATGGAATATCCCACTTGAAATACAAACAAAATTCAATGATGTTGCATTCATTTCTGCAGCTTTCTGTATTTTAAAAAGAAAAGTATTCATTTCAGAGCAGTGATCTCATCAGGAAAAATGCACCTGAAATTGTGTAACCACAACAAAAGAGAGTCGTTATCAGTTTTTGCTTAGGTGGGATCACCCCTTTGTATGAATGTGTTTTTCAATTCCTTTTTCTAATGGAAAAATAACACAGGAGTGTACGAGTGCAAGCTTGTGTGCGCTCTCTCTCTCTCTCTCTCTCTCTCTCTGTCTCTCTCTCTCTCTCTCTCACACACACACACACACACACACACACACACACACACACACACACGTGAACACAAAGCTTCTCTTCTTTTTTTTTTGAGTTGGAGTCTCACTCTGTCACCCAGACTGGACTGCAGTGGCCACTCCCAGCCACCACAGCCTCGACCTGCTGGGCTCCGGTGACCCTTCCGCCTCAGCCTTCCGAGTAGCTGGAACTACAGGGGCGCGCTGCCACGCCCAGCTAATAATTTTTTGATTTATAGTAGAGATGAGGTCTCGCCAAGTTGCCCAGGCGGGTCTCGAACCCGCGGGCTCAGGCAATCCACTCACCTCAGCCTCCCAAAGACGCGGGATTACAGGCTGAACCACCGAGCCCAGATAGCTTCTCTTCTTAAGTGATACCCTAACTTGGAAAATAGACAGTGGAAAGAGCATTTTCATGATGTGATTTGTTGGCGAACTTCCCCCTCAGGCTGGAAGGAATGGTCTTTGGCTGATTGACATCGGCTAGCTCAAGTTGATATGGAGTAATTGTCCAGTGGAAAACCAGCCCCAATTCCTAAGTGGTATGAGAAAAACAGGTGAGATGAGAAACCACAGCAGAGTCCCATCACACACATGTTTAACCTACAATCTGACTTTTTCAGTTCACCCTCCTCTGACCCAAGAAGACACAGCTCCATTATCCTGCTTGATCCTTGCCACAGCAAATCAATCCATCAAGATGTCATAGCAGTTTTAGAGACTTAATGCTAAAACCAAATGGCATGCACCATGCAGTGAGGCAGGGACACTTGAGAAGTTCTCACACCACCTTCATTAGGAGGATCTGCTGTCTATCTTCAAAGCAACCTGCATGACTAGATGGCCTTTTTTCTTTCCCTCTTTCATCTCAGCAGTTCCCAAACATATTGCGCATGAGAATTTCTGTTCAGAGTTGCATATACAAGTCATACCCTTATGATGGATTTACAGGGTTTTCAAAGATGATTTTGATGTCAGGTGATTTGGCTTTAGGGGCTGGCTTTGGAAACAAGTCTTCCATCCTTTAAAACTTGGTCCCACTTTAGTACAGCAGAAGACTTCAGGTTAAAAGGCATTGATGGGACATCCTCAGGTCCACAGTCACTACAGTCATCTTCCCAGGACTTCCAACTGTAAAATTGAAGTGGTACAAGATGATCTGTATGGTTGAAGATGGTGATCCCATAAAAGTGACTTCTGGTGGTTACTCCACTGCCATCCAGCCAGTCACACACCGGATTCTTCCATTACTAACACAGTTTGAAAGTACAATCAGAAACCAACCTTCCAGGTGGCATGCTCTTTCTTCTTCATACTCAAAGAAGATCTGGGGGCTGGTTTTTGATGATCCTTTCAGCTAAGACTGAGCTTTCAGGAAGCTCAAGGTAAAGACATTTTTATTTGTTTAATTGTTCATTCAACAAACACTTATTAAGTACCTGCTGCTATGCCAGGATACAGAAGTGGTTTCAGGCTTGGGAAACAAGGTCTGTATTAAATGAGATCATTGCTACCTCTGTAGCAATTTTCAGTGGAAAGACCATTGAAAATAGATTCATTCACAATGGGAACCAAATTTCACAGTAAATAGTAGAGAAATTTATCTGGAAAAACAACAAAACCACAAGTTATAAAAAAAAAACTAATAAGCCTACAAAGATAAAATAAAAATAAGCCTTCAGTTTGGAGGTTATAATGGCAAATAATGAGTTAATTGTTAAAAATCACTAAAAGTTAATCAAGTTAATCAATTATGTAGTAAATTTGCATTTACTTTCATAGTAAGGTGATCATCAAGAAGGAATTTTTCCTCAAAAAAAATTATAGGACTTTATCAATTTTTCCAAGGGCTTTTCTTAAGCTTCAGATGTTCAAGTCACTCTCTTGGAGTTACCATTCTTGCCACTTTTCTCTTGTTCATTTGTCACCTAGTCTGATTCTGCCAGTGGGTGTGAACCAATGAGCCAATGGTCTTTTTCCATTGGTTTCATGAAATGTACCATATTGAGCAGGATTTGCAATTTTACTTGACAGTCAATTTACATTATATTGTGAAAATTAATCTGAATGACATGGATAGATGCCATGATAAGCAGAGAGGTGTGTGTGTGTGTGTGTGTGTGTGTGTGTGTGTGTGTGTGTGTGTGTTGAATGGAGTCTAAATTTACCAGCAATCAGTTTATTAGGGAAGGTGCTCATGCACCCAGCCAACTTACCAACCTTAGGCTAGAGTGTCTCATAAAGAACATTTCAGTGATAAGGTAGATTCTTGCTTTACTTGCAATAGTCAATGACTTGATATCTGAAAACTTTCTACCAATCCCTTTAATGAAGTAGCTGAGTCTATGAGGTTAAATGCACCTCCTCAGCCCGACCCTAAAGTGAGTGTGACAAGGAAGGACTCCTGCCCATTCTTAGTCATGTTTAGCCTGGAATATCTGGTGAGTTCAGCCTACTTCATGTCTAAATAGAAACTTCTAGTCCCCACACCAGTTGGAAACTGGAATTAGGTTTAAGAAAAAAAGACTCAGTTGTCAGGAGAGTCTCACAGATTCTAATCAACATAAAATCTTATAAATTAGGTCCTTATCCTTCATAACTCCCTGGCCTTCTGCTTACAGATGACTTCACTACTGAGCCATCTGTTAATTCGAATGATTAGTACCAAGCTATTGGAATAGTTTAAAAGAGAGGGAAATTAAATGTTTTCTTTGAAAATATTTTTTAAAAACATCCTCTGTCTCTCATTCTCCTAAGTTATTGACTGGAAATATCTCCAAAAAAATAAAGAAGACCAAAAAAAAATCAATAATAACATCTTATTTCTCCATGGTCACAAGTATTCTTGACTACTTATTTGTAAATGATTTACTGATTCTAGCTGACCTATGAGAATTAGAACCTAAATACTCTTCTATCTTTAAACTGAGAAGCTCCCAATCTCCTCGCACACACAAAGGTCATTCTCAGTCTTGTTGTCAGATTCATCAAGTTCTGGCAAGTTACAGCCTCTTGGTTCACCCCAAACAGATTACCCCATTATTGTCCTGCCATGGGCAACAGGTTCTCCCCACCTCAAAAACAAATAAAACCTGTATACACTGACGGGCATACTCATGCGTGCGTGTATACAGACGCACACACATATGCAAGGTCAGCTGCCTCACTGAGGACCCAGCTCTGATCTCTCCACCTGCGATCTGCCAGGTTAAAGCAAACTTTAAAAAGTTGTTTGTAAATGTATGATGATCAGTCTCAGCTTTGAAGTTATAGCACTCTGTCTTCCAACATCCAGTGCCCTCAGAGTGCCTGTCACTCCGCTATGAAATATTGATATTGGCAAGTGCTGGTAATAAAATCCCCATGCCCCTTTGATTTCCAGGTGGCATTTATTTTCATGCTCTTCTCCCACCCTCCACCTCGACGGTGTCCATCATGATCTGTCACCCCCGCTTGCTAGCGTGCCTTGCCTGCCTTTTCGCATCCCTCCCTGACACTTCAATAAGTAGTAGGTGGTGATTGATATTTCCTGGGCCACTACTTCCCCCATGCCCTGCAGGTGCACATCTGCCCTGAGGTGGACATCCTCTGTGTTCTTCCTAACTGCTAGAGAGGACAGCCTTTGAAAATAGACATGAGGGACCCAAGCCCAGGGACTCTACTTACTGCTCAAGTAATGAACATGAAAGCATAGACATTTGTCACCACCCCAGGTTGTTGCTGGGCATTACAACCCACGTGGGTGGGGGTAGGGGGCTGAGTTCTCCATGGAAATTTGAGTTGTGGGTCATCTTTCATTTTATAGCTCTATGCTCAGGTCTTTTCCTGATTTTTTTTTTCCTATTTCGATCTGTTTTTATTCACCATTCACTGGTGCCCCCAGTTTGCTCTTGGGATTTTGATGTGAAGAAAAGTAATGAAATGCTGATGTTGAGACAAGACATGCCTACAAGTGAATTTCCCCAAGTAGAGAAAGCTTCAGAACCTCTGGGGCTCCTGCCATTGCCTATGGTTGCATGCAGGGCCCTTTCCTAAGGCTGAGAGATGCCTTAAGTGGGAGATGGTACACACCGACATTAAGATGAGATGTGACAATCCCAGATTCGACCCCTAAAGGGGAGAGGGAGGAAGGGCGCATGGGTTGAAAAACTACCTGTTGAGTACCCATGTTCACTCTTTGGGTGACATAAAGGACCCCCAAACTCACCATAATGCAACATATCCAAGTAACAAACCTGTACATTGTACCCCTGAATTCAAAATTAAAAATAAATTTAAAAATTTAGAAATTCTGCAGCCATTCAAAACATTGAGTAATAAAGACATGTAGTAATCACCTCAAGAATAATCAATAATAAATAATATGATCTAGCCGGGCTCGGTGGCTCAGCCTGTAATCCCGCGCCTTTGGGAGGCTGAGGTGAGTGGATTGCCTGAGCCCGCGGGTTCGAGACCCACCTGGGCAGCGAGACCTCATCTCTACAGTAAATAAAAAAATCAGCCGGGCGTGGTAGCGCGTGCCTGTAATTCTGGCTACTCGGAAGGCTGAGGCGGAAGGATCGCCGGAGCCCAGCAGGTCGAGGCTGCGGTGGCTGGGAGCAGCCACTGCACTCCAGTCTGGGCGACTGAGTGAGACTCCAACTCAAAAAAAAAAAAAAAAAAAAATAATATGATCTAAAACACTTCTATTATTGTAAAAGGGGGAGGGGGAAGAAGAGGTGAAAAGGAGAATGAACGTCACAGGCTTTTCAATCGGTCTCTCTACTCACACTGGGGCCTGGGGAAGACATACCCACTTCCATGGGAGGGTGTGTGGAAAGGCACCCTGTGTGCAGGAGGAGAGGGGAGCAGGTGGCCCTGCCCTGTGCGGGCTGCTACAGTCCCATCGTCAGGGCAGTCAGGACCAGAGTGTGAGGCTGGACAGGCCGACTGCAAGTGGATTTCAGCTCCAAGTGACGCAACCCACGTACATGGAGGCCCTGACCAGGTCCCTCCAACCTGCCCCTGGGCCTTCTTCCTACAAGAAACCCAGTGAGTCTCATAGCCATTAGGATTGAGGCTACCTGTGATCACTTGGACAACTGTTCCCCAAAGGGTGACATGTCCTGCTGGTGGTGATTGGGGTGATTCTTTTTTCATTGTATAAGGTTTATACTAGGACTTTCTTCCAAAACCTGTTTACAAACAATGAGAGCCCAAATGATATGCACTATTGTACACTGAATGTCCATGTATATCCCTCCTTTTTTTGTTTAAAAACACATTTTAAGATCATTTCTGTTGGGTTGCAGATAGTGGAAAAATGATAAAGATGGTTGAATAGTGGCCCTCAAGTCCTAATCCATGGAACCTGTGAATGGGTGTAAACTTACTTGGAAAATGGGTCTTAGCAGAAGTAATTAAATTAAGGATCTCAAGATGAGACAATCCCAGATTCAATGAGGCCCCTAAATTCAATGACAAATGTCCTTAGAAGAGAAAGGCAAGGAAGATTTGACCCACAGTGACACAGGGAGAAGTACAGACAGAGGCAGAGATTGGAATGATGAGACCACAAGCCAAGGATACCTGGAGGCACCAAACTGGATCAGGCCAGGAGGGATCCTCCTCAGACCTTCAGAGGGAGTGTGAAACACTCAACCGCCAGAACAGTGAAAGAATCCATTTTTATTGTTTGAAACCACCATGCTTGTGGTAATTTCATACAGCAACCCTAAAAAATGAATTCAGATGGCACCCAAGTGGAGACACAGTCTCAGTGACTGTCCTCCATCCTCCTTGGAGGCCCAGCCTGCACCCCAGCCCATCTGCATTCAATCGACCCTCTCCACATCCCCTTTACTGGCCCTGAGACTTTACCCATTCAATCTCCAGTCCAGAAAGTCTCTGTCTGTTCTCCCTATACCCACATTTCCAGAAGAAGCCCTGTCTCTCCAGGGAAACCTCCCTTTGCATTCCTCCCCCAACACAAATAAGATGGCCTTGTGCTCCACCAAACAACAAAAACATTCATCACCATGTGTCAATGGCCATTGGCACACAGCGTGTACCAACTTTCATGCACATGCGTTTATCATGCTGAGTGTCTGGTAACAGTCGGTCATCTGTACAGAGTCTGCAAAGCATCACTGCACAGAGTGGCTCCCTGGGGCCTTGCATCAAACCATTGGGTCCACAAGTCAGAGCATCCGCATCCTAGGTGGTCAAACAGGAAATTCACAGGGAGGCAAAATGACCTCCAAAGTCACTCTCTGTGGGATTTGAGCAAAGAGTGGACAGTTGGTCAGTCTGTCCGTCTATCTCCACCCTCCACCACATTTATTGAGAGCCAAGATTCTTCTCTTTCCCCCTTCTCTTTAGTGTTAGTACACAACTGGGATCTGTTCATAAACAGAGAGGCTGACAGAAGTCCCCAGAAACTGCTTGATTCAACCATCTTTAAAGTGTTGGAAGGAAAGTAGGTGGGAAAGCTCCCCACATGGGACAACTGGAAGAGTTCTGGTTGGTTGCGCTAGGCTCCATCAGTGGCCGGTGGGAACCTCCTGACTGCAACAGCAAGACTGTCAGTGCTCTGCCTCACAGAGGTTCCATGGGAGTTCCACCCCAATGTAGGGGAAAATTCAAGAACTGGACCTGGTGGGGGCAAAAGGGAAGGCAGGGTCCGTGGAACAAGCAACAAGAAGCCAGTAAGTTCTGAGAATCCCAGGGGCTGCTAGAAGTCACACCGCCCCCCGCCCCCTGCATTATGTGCCTTCCAGGTGCCCTGAGTCATGTCCTGTACTTTAGAGGGTGGCAGGCTAGACCTGGATTCCTGACTGCAGGCTGTACTTTGGGGGAGCTTTCAAGGAGAGAGGAGGGGCACGCACAGAAAGCCAGGAGAATACAGAGGCGTCATTGATGCTACCTGCCTCTGTCATGGGAAGGCCCCATGATCAAGCAGACCAGTCAGGTATCCTCCGGCCCTTTTTATGGGAAACCCTCTCTGGTGTCCTGGTGGTGCAGACCCTCATTTAGCCCTGAGGTGCCCTCCATGGGGTGTGGTATCATCAAGACAACCCAATAGCTGCTCCACCAGATGAGGAGGAGAGGGAAGAAGGAGGAGAGTCAGAGAAGTTGAAGGAAGAGAAAGCTCAGTTCCCTGGTGGGATGTCTGCCCATCCATCCCCTTCATCTCAGCCTCTTGCACACGGGGCTTGACTCTTGATGTCACCTCACAAAAACAATCTA
Organism: Carlito syrichta; assembly: GCF_000164805.1. NCBI lineage: Eukaryota > Metazoa > Chordata > Mammalia > Primates > Tarsiidae > Carlito > Carlito syrichta. The sequence goes on from NW_007253798.1 coordinate 593,090, forward strand.
TTTTCTTCTACAACTGGCCACCCAACTATAAGATCCCATCTGTATCTTGGTTTAAACTCTCTGAGGAGCAAGACCAGTTCTTGACCTTGCCTACCCTAGAGGGCTTAGGGAGGGAGAAGGCACTCAGGTGCCACCTGCCTGTAGGGGGCGCAGGAGCCATACAAAGATGGAGGAGAGACCCAAGCCCAGGGTCCCCCGGGACCAACCCCAGGCTTCAGGCAGAGTCCAGGGTCGGCCCATGAGCCAACAGACATACCTCAGCAACAAAAGGAGGGTAATTCCATCACAGGAGGTCTTCATTTTCCCCAGTCAACACCTTGCAAGGAACACTGAGGCCATGCTTCACTGAGGCCATGCTCATGACTACCGGGTAGAAGGGAGAGGGAGAGCAGGGGACACTGGGGTCCCTAGAGGTGACGCGATTTGCCCTGGTGGCCCAGTACGTGCAGCTTAAAATAGCCATTTTGCAGGAAGCAGCACACCCCTCAAGTGCAATCCTTGTGCATTTTCAAGCATGGCAAGGAACATTTCACCGGTAAGCCACTTACTGCAGTTTCACCGGTAAGCCACTTACTGCAGCTTCATAACTGCTCATGTTTCTGCTTCCTGCCGGCTGTCATGCCCAGTCACTAGCCCACCTTGGCCTCACAGCGGCCCGACAGAAAGGGCCAAGCCACTTCCTCTGTGGAGACAGTGAAGGTGAGGCACCATACATTCTGATTCTTGCTTCCCTGGATCTTGGGGGGAAGCTGCCCCTCCCACGGGGACTGACCCCCATACTCAGGGGTGTCTGCTGTCTTCCCAATACTAAATTCCCCATCTTCTCCCCCATGCCTTTCCCACTAGTTTAGAGTCACTCTGATCACCTCACAAATGTCATGCCTTGGCACTGTCTTAGTGCACCTGACCCTACTGGATATGGGGCTGGCTCTTGACCCCAGTGTCTATGCTGTGGTAGGGTGCATTCACATGCCCAGTCTGGACTCACCTCCAAGGAGAAAATTACCTGCCGTTTCTGAAGAAGCCTGTCCACAGGTCCTGCCTGGGTCCAGCCCCTTGGGTTGGGGAGGAGGGTACCTTCTTCTGGGCACCCAGGTTGGCTTGCGAAGTCTGCTGGCTCTCAGCTGAATGCGGCTTTGCAAGAAACTCCCTTTATACCTATGAGACAGAGAAGCACATGGGCAGTGGCCAGTCTTGAAAACACATGCCACAAACATCTGAGAAGCCCCTGTGAGCTGTCTGGGAGAACACAGGGCTCAACCTCTAACTAGCTGGTCACCTTGAGTGACTCCTGGTCCCTCTACATCCCATTCCTCTCCCCACTCCTTTGACATGGGGGTAACAATAGTGCCCAACTCCAAAGGTTGCTGTAGTGAGATAATGCTGATAAAACACACTGCACGATGCATAGCTACCAAAAGTGCTTAGTCAAGGTTAGCTGCTGCAATTAAATAGTGAATTTCATGGTACTGAGTACTTGCTAAATACATTGTGCAATAGAACTTTCTGCAATGATGGAAATGTTCTATGAGCTGCGTTGACCAATACAGTAACCACTGACAACATGTGGCTATTGAGCATTGGAAATGTCGTTAGTGTGTCTGAACCACTGTTTAAAATTTTATTTCATTTTAGAGTATTTAAATAACCACGTGTGGACAGTGACCAACATATTAGACTGCATTTTTCATGGGCTTTTCATCTGGAGAGGCCCTACCAGATCATGTGATCTATGTGTCTCTAAAACAAAGTATTGTTTGGGGAGAAGGCTCAACAAAGGGAGAGCAAGAAAATTACTAGAGCTTCTATTTACATTTGTTTTCATCTAGACTTTCTTATTTCCATTGTTGCCCACCCTTTGCAATGTGCACAAAACAACATTGGAGTCCAACATATGTATAATTTGTGAAAGAACATATATACATTTATTAGGGTGCAGGCTCAAAAAAATTATTTTAAAACGATGTCTTGCTCTGTCACCCAGGCTAGAGTGCAGTAGCGTGATCATAGCTCACTGCAGCATCCAACTTCTGGGTTCAAGTGACCCTCTCGCCTCAGTCTTCTGAGTAGCTAAGACTACAAGGTGCCATCACACCCAGCTAAAGCTAATTTTTTTTCTCTCTCTTTTTTTCTTTTCTTTTCTTTCTTTTCTCTCTTTCTCTCTTTCTTTCTAGAGGCAAGGTCTTACGATGTTGCCCAGGCTGGTCTCCAACTCCTGACTTCAAATAATTCTCCCACCTTAGCTTCCCAAAATGCTGGAATAACAGGCATGAGCCACCATGCCTGGCTAAAATTTTTTACTGATAGAAATGTGTAACTAGAAACAGACCATAGATCGAATCTAGCACCTGCATAACACAGATGAAAGAACTAAGATGCAGCACCCTGCAGCATGCCTTAAGCTCTTTTACAAGGTCTTTGCACTGCTTCTAGCTGCCTGGCCAAGGCACAAATAAAATCCTTTCCCTTTCCAAGCCTCCGTTTGCAATCACTCTCCACGGTACTCCTCAGAACCAGCTAGGGAGGAAGGTGAGGTGCCCTGTGTGACTGCTTTCCTTCCTCATTTGCCTGAGCCACTGCCAAGAGCCAGTCGCAGTCCCATAATCACTGGGCTGCCAGCAGAATTCTAAATAAGATCTGCAGAATGTGGTATCCTCTGGGGTGCTGGTTTTTCCTGACAGCAATCATGAGAAAGTGACTTTTTGTTCATCTTGTCTGGCCTCTATGTTTGGGAGAGCTTCCTCATCCACTGTTGCCTCCTGGCCTGGGCATTAGCTGGCATTCCCCAGGGGGTCCTGCATTTTTCTTAGAAGATGTCATCCCTGTTTGTCAAGACCACAGAATCCTGTAAGTACTATATGAGCCAGCGTGGGGAGACTGCTGTTCCTAATCACAAACCCCTGAACCCAGCGGGGCTCCCACAGGGCTTGGGTAGAGAGCAGTTTCAACGTGCAGAGACAAAGGGGGCATGTGGAGAGAATTCCTCTGCTACCCGCTATGGGTCACTTTTGCCCATGAGTTAGTAGATGACTGCCACTAGCTTACAGGTGTTAAGAATGGCATAGTTGGAACTGCAGGGAGGTTTTACTTTTAGAAAACGCACATGCGAGGACCACTACTCCATCAAAATAGCTCAGAGAGTCACACTCCCTGAATTCAGGTCTCACCAAGGTGGACTCTGAAATTTTTTGCCCTTGAGAAGAGCCCAAGTGAACCTTGGCCATGTCTTCAAAGCGATCTTTTGTTCAGCCCGGGCAAGGTCTACTTCTTTCTCTCTTGGTTCACCTGGAATGTTCTGTGTGCATTCCCCTCCGAAACAGCAGCATCCTGGGAACATCGTCCTGGGTCAGGCAGACTCTGCCAGCTCATCTCCATTCCCAGGTGTGCAAGGCCCTTCAAGGTGTGACAGGTGTTATGGAGCCCCGTCCAAAGAGCCGTACCCGAGCTGCATGTCTGTCCTGGGCTGCGAGGGTGACATACTCCCTTACCTCACAGTCAGTCTGAGGAGGGAAGGTAGACTGAAGGAGAGAGTTTTGTTAGTGGGCGCAGGCTGCTCTACACAGATTCTGGGAAGAAACCGTGCAGTCTGACATATGATTTCTCTCACTTTCCTCTTTTGATGTTGTAGGAAAGAACAGCACAAAGAAAAGTGGATGGAGGTGGTGTGGGTTGTCAAAGTAATAAAGGGTCTCAGCCACATGTAGCAGAGGCCACATGAGCTCAGGGCCACATATGTAGGTTGTGTCTTTACCTCACTTCAGAGACTCTCATTACTGAAGGTGTTATCTCATTGAATAAGTAAGTTGTGCCATGATTAAAGTGAACAGACAGATAAACATCCACTAAATAAGGAAAGCTACTCTCTGCTAATAGAATTACATTCTCAGAGCCCTGGGGTTTTTCTCCTCTGATGGCCCCTTCAATGACGAATGTATGTATGTCTTAGGGTTTAGAGTGCCCTTCTCTGGTACAACCTGCAATCTCCTCCTTGTTCATTTCCATTCTCTTGGGACCTCGCAATTCATCGTACCATTTGTTGGAAGCTTCCTAGAACAAGTCTCTGAGTGGTACATGCTTCAGACAGCACTGTACACAGTTAAAAATTAGTCAATAAAATCCAATTCCATGGTCCAGCACTCGCTTTGGGCAAGGCAGAGATAGATTTTGTGAGCATGCTGAATCTCTATGCCTCTAGTTAATGTCAGGGCAATTAGACATCTGAGTATGAATTTTTGATGTTTTTCCATTTCCACTCTGAAAATGGAGGCTGCATTTTCTAACCCCTCTCCTTTTGTTAATGAAAACAGCCATTTTTATTACAATGTGGTATTTGGAGTTGGCAAAAAACAAAGAGATGAATGAAACAGAATGGAAGACCCTGAAATAAACTTCAAGTATAAATTGGAAGCTAAAAAATAGCAAATAAGTGGGGGAAAGTGGATTAATGCGGGGATCTGCATGACTTTTATGTAAAGACCCAGAAAATAAATATTTTAGGCTTTTCAGGCCACATGCAATCACACATATTCTTCTTTTATAGATATACATAGCCTTTGCACAGTGGTGCACACCTGCAGTCCCAGTTACTCAGGAGGCTGGGTCAAGAGGATTACTTAAAGTCAGGAGATCGAGGCTGCAGTGCCCTTTAATGATGCCTGTGAATAGCACTGTACTCCAGTCTTGGCAACATACTAAGATCCCATCTCTTAAAAATTATATATAATGACTAGCTCATGAGAGCATACTGAAACAAATAAAAAACCATATTTGACCTATAGTTCATTTATATAAATAAAAACAAATCCTTCTCTAAATATGAATTCTATATATGAGTGTATACATCTATATAAGAAGAAAACATAAAAGAATATATTTTTATATTTATGGCCTGGGAGATTGACAGAAAAAAAAAATGTTGTTTTAGATAAGACCCAAAAGTAATACTAATTTTTAAAAGACTGTTCCATCTGACTATATCAAAATATATAACTTCTTAATGACAAAGAAATCAAAAGCAAGGCAAAACGTAAGAATTCTATTTTAAAATTAAAAATACACATTAAAATGTAAAAATTATTTTAAAATAGTTAAATGTATTGATGTTCTTATTAAAAGGTAAGAAATAGTTAAAAGCAAAAATCCTAATGAAAATGGAAACCTGTGAGGGTAAGACTGCTTTCACTGTGAGGGGTTTGCCAAAGCATGTGAGTTGGAGCCTCCGTTTTCATGTTCTTATGGGTGCAGAGCCCAGAATTTACCTCAGTGAGAGCCATGTGGAGGATCCATCCTCTGTTTCTGCTTCAAGCTGAGATTTCAGAAGGTTTGACTCTGAGTATATGGGCAAATTAGAAATAAATACTCCCTACTCCCACCACCTATCCAGGGAACATTAAAAAACAACAAAACAAAAAAACCTTCCTGCTCAAATCTTATTACTGAGTGAAGGGCGAAATGTTTCTCTTGTTAACTTTACAACAGTATGACAACCTTCTCATGGGTTTGTAATCTGAATTCACACTACGTAGATGACCAGAAGAAACCTAAAGCCGAGAATTTCATATAAAGTGGTGTCCAGCAAGTGCCCTCAAGCACCTAGCAGAAGCAAAACAAATATTTATTGAAGAAATCCACCTTTAACTAAGTCTCAAAGTTTCAAAAATATCAACTCACAGTCAAAAATGTCAACCCAAACAAGAAAACAAGTGATCATAAATGAGAGTTAATACATGAAGCAGAGTCAGATATGGCAAGACTTCTTATATTGGCATTGATAGATACAAAATATCGTGTGTGATTTCAACAAGAAAAGAAAGATTGAAAATAAGAGTAAAGTGCAAGAGGCTATCAAAATGTTAAGTAGATTTGAAAAACAATCAAATGGAACTTTTTGGAAATGGAGCATAATACACAATACTGATTAAATTTAAAACTCAGCATGCCAATGACAATGGCTGGGTCGGGGGGAGGTTGTCAATCAAGGGGCTATTGCTATAGGTCAGGGACTTCTTCTGGTCAAGATGGTGAAAGAGTAATTGAATCTACCATCTCAAACAAACAACTGGACAAATGAATAAAACAACGGTTTTCAGAACACTGGACACTGAGCAAGGAAGGCAGTGATCCCTAAGAGAAGAGAAACAGATGGGTTGAGCCTGACAATGCCTCAGCTTGTTGATGGAGGAATTTTTCAGGTCAGCACCATTTGTTAAAAAGACTGTATTTGCTCTGCTGAATAGCCTTTGAACCTTCATCAAAAATCAACTGACCATAGTATGGCCTATTTCTATACTCTTTACTCTGTTCCATTGATCAGTATAGTTAATTTTGTTGCAAATATCACACTGACTGGAATACTCTAGCTTTATAATAAATGTTAAAGTCAGGTGGTATAATCAAGTCAGCATGGTATTTGCATTGAAATGAACAAATAGATCAGCAAAGGATGCTGGAACTAGATATCCACATGCAAAAATAAGAACTATGATCCATACATCACGCTGTACATAAAAATTAAGTGAAAATGGATTTTAGATATAAATATAAAATTTAAAAGCATAAAACTTTAGGGAAAAACTTACAAAATCTTTGCAGCTGTGATTAGGAACAGTTTTTTTAGTTATGACACTAAAAACGTAAACAACAAAAGAAAAAATGATAAATTAAATTCCATCAAAATTAAAGAATCTGTTCATCAAAAGATACTATTAAGAAAATGAAAAGACAAGCCACAGACTGAAAGAAAATATTTGCAAATCACTTATCCAATAAAGGACTTATAACTAGAATATATAAATAATTATTACATCTCAACAATAAAAAAAATTTATGTGCAAGGTATTTGACCAGACACTTCACCAAAGATGTTACACAAATAGTAAATAAGCACATATAAAGATGCTAAATAGCATCGCTTATTAGAGAAATACAAATTCAAAGTATAATGAGATACCACTACACAGCTACTAAAAATGACTAACAATAAAGAGAATGACTACACCAAGAACTGTTAAGGATGTAGAGAAACTGGTTCTCTCACACACTGCTAGTTTAGATGCAGAATGGAACAACCACATTGGAAAACCATTTGACAACTTCTTAAAAAGTTAATACTACATCAACCGTATAATTCAGCCATTCCACTCCTAGGTATTTACCCAAGAGGATTTAAAGCATATGTCCATACACAAACTTGCCTATGAATATTTATAGTCATTTTATTTGTAACAGCCTAAAATTAAAACAAATCAAATGTCTACCAACAAATGAACATATATACAAATTGTGACACATCCATCCAATGGCATGCTATTTAGCAATAAAAAGTAATGAATTATTGATATACACAACAACTTCAAAATAGTAATGCTCACTGGAATGATCCAGGCCAATAAAAAATAAGATATATTATATGATTTTGTTTCTATAAAATTCTAGAAAAAGCAAACTAATCTATAGTGACACAAAGCACATCAGTGGTAACCTAGGGATAGAAAAGTGCCAGGATGGGCACAAGGGAGGAATTTTAAAAGGACAGGAAGAAACTTTTGGGAATGATGAATATGTCAATAATCTTGATTGTATTGTTGATCTCACAGACATATGCATATGTCAAAACTTCTTACATTGGATGCTTTAAATATGTGCATTTTATTAAAATTCAATTATACTTCAATACAGTTTTACAAAAAAAGAAAAACCTCAGTGGATTTTTTAAACTGATAAAAATTTAAAGATAGACCTGAACAAAGTATCCAGATTATAGCACAGGAAAACAAAGTTGTTAAAAGTAGAAGTAAGAAACATGAAATACAGGACAAGTCTAACAGATAATATTTCAGTGTTTCAGAAAGAGAGGGGAGCAAATAGCAATAGAAGCAATGTTTGAAGAATAATGACTGAGAATCTTCTGTGGAGACATCAATCCACCAATCATTAAAGTACAGTGGATTCCTAATGTAATAAATAAAAAACAACATACAGCTATATACATCAAAGTAAAACTATGAAATACCAAAGAATAAAAGAAAATCCTAAAGGTAGCCAGAGACCAAAGACTTTAAAAAGATAGATGAGTAGACCAATAGCTGACTTCTTCACTACAAAATGGAAGCCAGAGGATAATACAATGATAGCTTTAATGTGCTGAGAGAAAATTACTGTCAACATAGAATTGTGTACCCAGCAAACATATTTTTTCAACAACATTGATAAAACGTATTTTGAAAGTAATAAAAATAGAGAAAGTTTTCTTCTGTAAAGAAAATTCTAAGAACATGCTTCAGGCAGAAGAAAACAACCCCAGAAAGAAGAACAGGCAGAAAAGAATGAAAAGACAAGATATGGACAATTACATGGGTACTTATAAATAGATGAGCTTAAAAAGATAAATAATAGAAAAATATTTACAGTGTATATAACAGGAAAAGAATATATACAAATCTAGCATATACCCAGAATCCTATAAATTATATTTATCATTTTAAAATCTGGTAACAACAAATTAGTAGGCATATGAAAGAAGACCAAACTCTCACTCATGGAATAAAACATTCTACAATTAAGATGAATGAATTTGAACTATATGCACTGATGTGAAGAGATATTTAGAAACATAATGTTGACCTTAAAAATCAAACTGAAGAATGATAAGTGAATAGGATATATATATTTAATATATACATTTAATATATATGAATTAATAATGAATTAATAATTGTTTATATTATATTAATAGAATATATTAATATAATATGCATAATATATATTATATTCTATTGCAGAAAGCAATGTTATATATTATTGATGAATACATTGATTTGCAATGAAAACATAGAGTAAAATGATTTGTGCCAAATACATAAAACTACAAAATTATTTTTTAAATTTTAAACTTGCTTTTTATTTTCCATACATTATGTGTATATAATATATGGCAATATTTTATTTATTTTAATATATAAGCCCAGAAGCAAATATAACAAAATGTTAATATTTATTAATTCTGCTTCATTATTACCCAGGAGCTTGCTATATATTTTCTGAACTTTCCTGTATTTTTAATATTTAAAAACAAAAGAGAAAGAACAACTATTCTGATACATGAATTTTATCATTCTCTGTTACCTAAGACCTACAGGGCAATCTCTGCCATAGTATTTCATTTTCTGTAGAATATTAAGACAACTGAGGTGAAAATTAGAAAATGAGTCAAGAAGTAGACTTCTTTCTTGAGGCAAGAACACAAGAGTTAGATGATAGATGATAGATCAGACATAGATAGATAAGTAGGTGGATAGATAGATAATATGGTAGGCAGAATAATGCCCCTGCCCAAGACGTCCCTGTCCTAACCTCCAGCCCTAACTCCCAAAAACTCTGAGAATGTTACCTTATATGGAAAAAGGGAGTTTGCAGATGTAATGAAGGGTACTCATCTCAAGATGGTAAGACTATTCTGACTTATTTAGGTGAGCCCAATCTAACCATGAGTTCTTAAAAAATGAAAGAAGAGGTAAAAAGTTGGTTCAGAGAGATGAGAAGGAAGAAGAGACTTAAAGTGTGAGAAGGCTCATCCTGCCCCTGCTGGTTTGGGATATGGAGAAAGGTAGCCATGAGGTAAGAAACTGAATTCTACCTACAATCTAATGAGAAGAAAACCGATTGCCCCCTAGAGCCTGTAGAAAGGCATGCAACCTGTGACACCCTGATTTTAGTCCAGTTAGACTCATGCTGGACTTCTCACCGACAAAGTCATAAAGTAATAAATCTGTGGTATTTAAAACAACACACTAAATGGTAATTTGTTGTAGCAGCAATAGAAAATTCAGACAGATAGACAAGCAGACAGATCTCTTACTTCATCAAGTAAAAGCTTTTCTGTCTGGTTATCTGCAAAGTACATACATGCAAAACAAATCCTATGTTACCACTGACATCTGTTATAAATTGGTTGGGAATTACTATATGAAAAATAGATGGATTTCAATACGTAGAGTCCTTCTGAAGAGAAAAAAAACAGGCTCTATGCCTGACCTCCTGAACAGTGAATCTGAAGATCTTTTTAGAATTAGGGGTTGCCTTCTAGCACCTTCCCAACACTAACACTCAAAATGAGACACTGACTCCTTGTCTCTGAAGATTGGCCATTGTGAACAACAGAGAGGACTGTTTCTTCAAGAAGTTCTATTATCTAATCATGTAACTTCATCCCCAGAATATTAAATTTGAGACTTCATGTGGGTCAAGCACATTGTAGCCTCTTGTATCAAATCTTTATAGCAAGCCAAATGCTATAGAACCAGTGGCTTCATAAGAAATTTATCTTTCAAGGGACCCCTTTCCCAGTATATTCAGTATCATATTCCCTTATAAAACACCTCCCCGGTCAAAGATGTGGCCCAGAAGTTAAAAGCACAAATCTTAGCAACTGTTAAGAACTTTCCTGTATGGTGATGAATGGTGATCATGAAAAACACTGGATCAGAAACTCAGACAGCAATCCTAATTCTCCTAGCTGAGTAAGCTTAGAGAAGCCATCTGTGGCAGTCACATGCTACGGTGATCCCATGAGTCATGCCTTTCTGTAATCCCCTTGCCTTGAGTATGTGTAACTTGTGACCGACTCCTAACTAATAAAATATGGCAGGTAAAAGTACTTTGCTGATGCAATTAAAGTTCCTAATCAAGAAGTAGATTCTCTTAGCTGGGCCTTGCCTAATCAGGTAAACCTTCTGGAAGTGAATGTCGAGGTCCGAGTCCCAAGCAGCAAAGTCATTCTTTCTCCACTGTTGGCTTTTAAGAAGCAAGCTGCAGCCAGGCTCGGTGGCTCAGCCTGTAATCCCACGCTTTGGGAGGCTGAGGTGCGTGAATTGCCTGAGCCCGTGGGTTTGAGACCCCCAGTTGCTGGGCAACTTGGCGAGACCTCATCTCCATAATAAATAAAAAATTAGCTGAGCATGGTAGCTCGCACCTGTAGTTCCAGCTACTTGAAAGGCTGAGGTGGAAGGATCGCCGGAGCCCAGCAGGTCGAGGCTGCGGTGACCGGGAGCGGCCACTGCACTCCAGTCTGGGTGACAGAGTGAGACTCCGACTCAAAAAAAAAAAAAGCAGCAAGCTGCCATGGACTTTATGCCTCAAAATGAATTCTGCCAACAACCTGAGGGGGTTTGGAAGCAGACCCTTCCCTAGGGGAGCTACTAGATGAGAATGCAGCCCTGACAACACCTTGATTTCAGTCTTGTGAGACCTTAGCGGAGAACTCAGTTAAACCGTGCCCAGACTTTTGACCTATGGAAACTATGAAGTGATACATGGGTACTGTTTTAAGTCACAATGTGTTCATTTGCTCTGCATCCTGAAAAACAAACACATCCTTTAATTGAACCCAAGATGGAGAGGACAAATATCCACCTTACAGGACCCTTTCAAGGGTCTCATGGGATCATAAACAAGAAATCACTGCTTAAAACCTGGTCCACACGTTACAAGTTGTAGAAAGAAAGACATTGGAATTGGTTCCACCTCTAGATAAGTACATCGGAATCTCTGCCCTCCTGAGGATGCTTGGCCTCATTCCCGCCATTCTGATGGGCACATCCCGGATGGCACAGTGGTTCCTGTAAATTCAGGTTCCTGCTGCAGGCCTGAGTGACACAGGCTGAGTGCATGTGTGTGGGCTTTGACCCTTCCGAGGAGCCAACCTGGCAGCCTATGCAATGACCATAATCATTCTTACTCCACTGAACTTAGAGGACGTTCCTACTTCACCCAGGGCCTGTCTTTCTGGCTGGTGTCAGAGCTGCAAAAACAGTCTACTTCAGAAACACCAGCTTTGTGAAGTGGGTATAAAAGCCCCGGATTTGGGTCCACTGTGAAACCTCAAGCAAGTCCAGCCTCTTCTCTGGATCTCACTTTCCCTTCTGGACAATGAGGGCATGATCCACATCTGTGGTTCCATTTTGTAAACACAAGAATAATAAATGATTACGGAGTACTTTCCATATGCCAAGCATGCACAAAGGGCTTCTCACATGGAATTCTCCCTTGTGGAGTCCCCAGTATGGCCTCTGAGAGCCAGTCTAAATCTTAGCTATGCTCCAAATAGCTGTGTGGTCTTGATCAATTTACTTCCACTTTCTGAGGTTCCATGTCCCAATCTGCAAAATGGGAACACTGGTGGAGCCCATCTACAGTAGCTTTCTGTGCTGCAGAGCATATTGCCACTATTTCAGCAGCCTGAAGTCACCGCCAGATGTTGTGTCATCTCAGTTTCTGAAGGTCAGACATGCTGGTCTGGCTTGACTGGATGATCTGCTCAGGGTCTCATAAAGTTCAGATCAATGGTTGGCCGGGATACATTTTTCTGAAGCACTGAGTGATCTTCCAAGTTCCCTGGTTGTTGGAAGAATTCCTGCCCTTGTAGTCATATGAATGACATCCTCACCTTCTTGCTGACCATCAGCCAGGGTTTGCTATCAGCTCCCCGGGTGGGACCATCTGCTATTTCCACAATTGTAGAAGTTTGTTCCATCAAAGCCAAGGGGACAGCAACTGTTGCAGCTCCCAATTTCTCTGATTTCTTCTGTCTCTGATCTCTAGACCTTCCATTACAAGGACCCATCAGATTAACTCCGGCCCATTCAGGCACACAGCAAGTGCACAATGAATGCCCAGGCACACTGCAGGTATGCAATGAATGTTTGTTGAGTGAGTCAAGTTGAAGTCTTGGGGAGGTGGGAGCTGTTCATGAGGCACCTCATCCTTCCGTTTCTCCTGTCACCCAAGGGGAAGGAATTATCAGGGCTTGACAAGAGGGGTAGTCATCTCAGGGACTATCTCAGAACTCTGCCCACCATACCCCAACAGGGATGCTGCCAGGATCAAATGGGTGAAAGTATGGGAAGATCTTAAGACATTGGCCAGCACATGGAGTCATGTGTCCGGGACTGGAACTTGGGTCTCCTGCCTCTCCAGCCAGAGCACCTCAGGACCCATCTTGAGGCAAACCTCATCACAGCCTACCTTCTCCCATGGTTGAGTTTTATCTTCTGGACTAAAATCACCTTAAGAGAAAGAGCCAGAGCCTCCTAGCACATAGCATGCAGGATGCTACACTCCCCAAGACGTTCCCCAATGCCTTCTGGTCACCATTACCCTGTGTATACCCCTCTCATGATGGCATGGCTGGCCTGAGCAACACACAGGGTATTATAGAAATAACAGAATCAGAATGTGACTTCCAAGGATAGATTATAAAAGACATTGTACCCGGGCACAATGACTCATGCCTGTAATACCAGAACTTTAGGAAGCCAGGGTGATTCACTTGAGGCCAGGAGTTTGAGAAACATAGCAAGACCCTGTCCCTAAAAAAATAAAAATAAACAACTTAACCAAGTGTGGTGGCATGCACTTGTAATTCCAGCTACTTGGGAGGCCAAGGCAGGAGGATCACTTAAGCCCAGGAGTTCAAGGCTGCAGTAAGCAGTAATCAAGTCACTGCACTCCAGCCTGGGTGACAGAGTGAGACACTATCTTTAAAAATAAATTAAATAAATGGCATTGTGGCCTGACCTTGCCCTCTCTTGGAGTGCTCACTCTGGGGGAAGCCGATCATGATGTCAAGAGGATGCTCAAACTGTCACCAAGAGACACATGGGAAGAAACTGAGACTTCCTGCCACTATCCAGTGCCATGTGAGGAAGCTGCCTTGGAAGTAGATCCAACCACCCCTTCCGAGCCTGCAGGTGCCCACAATCCCAGCCGGCATCTTGATGGCAACCTCCCGAGAGACTCCCACGTCAGAACCACCAAGCCAAGCCATGCCTAAATTGTTGGGAAACTTTGAGGAATAATAAGTGCTATTGTTTTAAGCCACTAAGTCTTGGAGTGATTTGTTACACAGCAATAGATCACTCATACAGCATATTTGCTGAGTCCAAGGAATATCAAGCACATAGTTAGCAACAGCTAACACATTTGCTACTAGGTCAATCACGTGTTTTAAGTGCTAGGGTCACAGAAGTGAGTGAGACACACGTGGTCCTGTTGTCATGGGACTCTCATTCTAGTGGAGGAGTCTAGTAAGCAGCTTAACAAACGTACAGACCATGGTCATGCTTGCAGGAAATAAAAACAGGTGCTGAACAGAGAATGAAAGGTGGGAGCCACTGAGGAACAGAGAGCCCTTACTTACTATGTAGCTGATGCTTTTTTTCATCAGGGAGGGTATGTTACATGGAAGGGGTCCTTCTTTTGACTTGGGGTTCTGTCACAGAGCCTGAATGATCCATAAAAAAATGATGGATGGACGTCAGAAAAAAACAATGTGATTGAAGCAGGATGATGCTCTACCTCTCCAAGCACCATCACCTGGCTGTGTTAGAAATACAGAATTGAGAGCTCTTCCCCAAACCTGCTGAAACAGACTCAACACTGCAAGAAAACTCCAGGAAAACTCCAGGCAATTAGAGTGCCCAGGACAGGCTTGCCCAGGACAAGCCGTTGGTTGTGCAGTGAGACTTGCTGGTTTAAATCTGGGTCTGAGCAGAGGTCATCTGTGACTCAATTTCCTCATGAGAAAAAGGGAGCTGCCCCATGAAGCCCTTGCTGGATCTAATGAGACCATGCATGTGACAATGTGATCAGTGTGGTGGCCCTACTACAGCAAGTGCTCTGTAATGTTAGCTCAGGCCATGTGATCCCAGCAGACAGTGGATAACAGAGGATGGGGTCCCTGATGAGGAGAGGTCATCTCCAGAGGAGAGGGTCTCAGCAGCTGCAGAGGAGAGCTAAGAATGTGCATCGTCTCTCTCTCTCTCTCTCTCTCTCTCTCTCTCTCTCTCTCTCTCTCTCTCTCTCTCTTTTTGAGTTGTAGTCTCACTCTATTGCCAGGCTGGAATGCAATAGCACACTCACAGCCACCCCTGTGTCAACCTGCTGGGCTCAGGGGATCCTACCGCCTCAGTCTTCCAAATAGCCGGAACTACAGGCATTCGCTACCACACCCCGCTAATTTTTTATTTATTATAGAGATGAAGTCTCACCAAGTTGCCCGGGCTGGTCTGGAACCCGTGGGCTCAGGCAATCCACTCACCTCGGCCTCCCAAAGCACTGGGATTACAGGCTGAGCCACCAAGCCTGGCCTACATAGCCTGTTGAAGGATACCTAGACTTTGGATGAAACCTTGACAGGAGGGAGAGAAGGCTAAGGGAGAGGATGTTGGGAGTTGAGGTGTGGGTATGATGGCCTCAGGGATCTGGGTTCACAGTGTGACTCAGAGGGTGGGGCAAGGCTGGAGGGTGAGTGGGAGAGTAGGGGATCATGGGAAAAACGAAACCAGAAAGCTTCTGGGGGGAGTCCAAAATCGAAGCGGAGACTGGTTAAAGAATTTGCTTTTTAACTTGTATATAATGGGTAGACTAGAGGGTTTTGAGCAAAGGAACCAAACAATCAAACAATGAAACGATGAAACCGTGGTATTAAAACCCACATGTCTTCTCATTTGTTAGTGGTAGATATGTGCACATCAAAAAGAAAAGTCTGGAAGGGCAATTCCTAAATGCTAACAGTGATTATCTCTGAGCAGCGAGATTTCTAGAATGTTCTGTTGTCTTCTCTTTGCTTAGCTGTGGTGTTCAGTTTTTCTGCAAAGGACATACATGGCTTGCATAATTAAAAAAGCAATAAAAGCTGTAAATAATTAACACACTCTCTCTTCAGGACTTAAATTGGATGGATGTGTTTTCAACCCAGTTATTTCAAATATTTGCTGGATCCCTGGCCTTGAAAATGCACCATTGGGAAACAATGAACTGATGGGGAAAATAAATTCAATCTTTTGATGGTGAAACTCTAGACCCTATGACACAGGAATGCCTTCTCTGGAGCACAGAGATGCCTTCTGAATTGCTCGTTAAGTTCTTAGGTGTTTAGCTAAATTTCCTGAAACCATGGGTACGTGTGGAAATGACAGGTGGCCACACACCCTACCTTTTAGGGTTGGTCCTCAATTTCTTCTCCTTGCTGTTCCCACGAAATGTCCTCGCCCTCCAATGAAGCAGTCCTTTCTTCCGTTCTGGTGCAGATACATGATCCTGGGACATCATCCCCGGGACTCTCGGGTAGGAGAGCTGGAAATACCAGGCATGTTGGCATTGTACCGCTCAAAGCCCTCATGATAGGGACAACCCAGAAGGGGTGCCTCTCTGCAGATAGGATACCTGCCTACAGAAATTAAGGACCTGAAACGCTGCATCGACAAGGATCTGACCCGTCAGAGACTCCAACCAGGTTCTGCAGAGCATTCTTAGACAAAAAGAACCTTTGAAAGCTGCCTGGGCTGCATCTACAGAGGAAACCCTGAGCCACTGGTGTTTACTGGAGGCCAAAGAATCACCATGGCCAGCACCTTTTCCCTCCCCTCCCCCCACTCCAGGAGCCCCTACTTCTAGAGGAAAGTGGGCTACACTGGACCTGGCAGCCCCTCTTGGTCTCAACGCGTTCTTGATTAACCCACTCTTCTCTGGGTAAAGAAAGCACTCTCCACCTGTGGCTTCCACTTGGGGAAAGCTTGGACCGCCTGAAAGGCTCTAGACTCCACACCCTTGTCACTGTCTGATAGGGTTGAAATTAGAGCTGAGGCCACAGGACCCTTCTCTGGGACCCTGCCCAAACCACTTCAGAGAAGAAAAGCTCTCAATTACCAGACTGGGTGAGTGAACTCACTCTTAAGCTGGAACCATACATTGTTATTCAATCAGCAAGTGAAAACACCCCGGGCATCACCCATTTCTCTTTTCATCACTGCTCCCAGGAACCTCAGAGGTAGGTTTGGATCTGAGCATACTAATTATTTCACCAGAGTCACCACTATGACACTTTCCTTTTCATAGTTTTTTTTGTTTTGTTTTGCTTTTGCCCGGAGTCTGTCTCTCAATAAGAGTTTCTGGTGGATAACCTTAGAAGGAGATCTTCTCTCTGGTGGAGTGTTTTGTTTTACTTTTTGCCTCTGTTACCAGGAAGCTCAAACATATATTATGTCTAGTTATGAACACTAGCTCACCCAGTGTCTCAGCTACAATAATTTTTTTCCCTCTGAAATGTATTGTTTTCATGGCTTTCATTTTGGTTTGCATTTTTGGCCTTTATGATGTCCTGCTCTGTAAACAGTAGCCCCACCCTCCATCGGGACAAGTTGAATAGACAGAATGAACAGCAGATGCTGTAGGGACAGGTTCCCCCCCATCGCCACAGGCCCTGCCTCCAATATACGCTTTCTCGGTCCCTAGGGGCCTGGGAAAACCCAGGCTTACCTTGGCCATCTGCATCGGCTCTCCTTCTCTAGTGCTTGTCAGGGTCCATCCTTCATGGCTCATGGGGCTCTCACCCTGGAGGCTGCTGCCAGGGATGTGCAGGGCCGCATACACGGAGGCTGCCTTCGCTTTCTGCTCCTCAGGCAGAGGGAGGCTGCGGCTCAGGCAACACCATGTGAGCCGTGGCTCAGCCTTTAGAGAAGGGAAGGGGCTCTGGGCCCCGAGGCCCCTGGGGGTTCCTGAGTGGAAAGATAAGGCCAGCTTGGGCCAGTCCAGAGGCACACCCTGGGGCTGAGTGAGGAAGGAGCTGGGCTGGAGCGGGCAGCAGGCATTGAGCCCTGCAGGGGACCCTGAAGGAGGGTCTTCTGGAGCATTCTCAGGAGCCCCTCCCAGCTCCAAGTTGGGTGCCCAGGGGTTTGAGACATCCCTGGAGGGCCTGGCCCTTGCCAGAATGCTGCCCATGCAGAGGTGATGGGTGGCATGGGTCTCACCCTCTATGTCCTGGGCTACGTAGGCATCACATGTGGGGGCAGGCGGGGAGGAGGTGGTCTCCCTGGGGACCCCTGGGCTAAGAGACTCCCAAACTGCTGAGATGCTCATGACTATCCTGTCTCCCTTCTCTCCCGATTGTGTGCCTTTCCTCTCATCCCACTGCCTGGACCAGCTGTCTGCCTCGTCTGGGAATGGGCCTGAGACTGGGCCAGAAGACAAGGGGGTCCCCAGTCCTAATCCAACAGAGGACACCTGTTCCCCAGGCTGCCCACTCCTGTAGACAGAGTTCTGGCTTTGCCTGGGCCCTCTGGGAACGGGCTGTAGTGAGAGGGTCTCTGCCTGAGGTAACCTGAGGAGGTACTTGGGGGGAAAGGCATTGTCTGCCAGAGCAGAGAGGACTCCAGGAGCCCTGGGCTGGGTGGCCAGCAGGGAACAGTGTCTGGGGACCAGGGCTGGAGGATGCAGTGAGGGGGCCTTGTCCCTCAGCCCCACCTGCTTTAGGGCAATCGAAGCAGTAGCCAAGGAGGCTCCAGGGAACTTGAGGGGCTCACCTACTGTCTCACATGACCCCCCTGGCATTGTCCCAGGTTCACTGTCCTGCTTCTGGGACAGCAGTGAGGCAGCCTGCATGAGCTCTGCTTCCACAGGCTCCAGCGGGCCCTGGCTGAGCATCTTCAGCTTCTTCCTCTCTGAGGGTAGCTTGTCCTCCCCAGAGCTACCACTGGGCCGACTCAACACAGTTTGGGCCCACAGACAGGTCTTCTTTACATCCTCACTGCTGTGGGCACCTCCTTCCAGCCTGGGATCTGGCAAAACCAGCCTGGGGGTCTCTAGATCTCTCCCTTTGAGAGGGGTAGGCACTGGGGGTAACTGGCACCCCAGTTCCAGCCTCCCACTTGGAGGAAGCAAGGGGCTCTTGCTGCCTGAACAGGAGGGGCCTGTCCCGTCAAGTGTGGGGGATGGTTTGGCCCCTTCCATGCTAGGCTGGTCACTATCTCCTACTCTGGCCACCATCTCCCCCTGCTTAGGGAGCTCAGTCACCAAGGAGGCCTCCAGGGCAGGTGGATTTCCCCAAGGCTGTGGCTTGGCCCCTGCAGAAATATCCCCACAAACAGAGGTTCTTGTGTCTTGCGGTCGGGTTGGGTCATCTTCATGGGGAAGAAGGTCTAATTCTGTCCTGCTGTCTGCTTGAACCTCCCTGGCCTTCTTGCCTCCATGGCGAGCTTTCATTTTCTGGTAGATTCTCTTGAATGTCTCATCCCCATACACCTGCCACTTCTCTTGGGAGAACATCTTCAGCCTCTTCTGGCCAGACCTTCTGTTGGCTACCCTGCCCTTGCCAGTGACCGCTTCCCTGGCAGTGGTTCTCTTTGCATCCAGGTCAACTGCAGTGGTGGAGGCATCGCCAGTGGTGGTGCCTGGTAGGTCCTCCACGGCTGCCTGTCTGACCAGGGCCCGGGGGTGACCGCCGGGGGTGTCAGCTGAGGTCAGCCCCATGTGGCAGCCCAGGTGGGCCGGGGTGGACTTGGGGCTTAGGAACTTCTGTGTCCTGGGGCCAGTGTCCTGGGGGTCTCGGGGCTCTGGCCACGTCCTGGAGCCCTCTACAAAGGGAAGCGAGTTGCTCCTGGTAACAGGAACACACTCCATGGTAGTGGAGAGCTGAGTGGGGACAGAGTGGAAGAAAAGGGGTCGTGACTTGTCAGGGGGTGTCCAGGTGGAGCGCGCTGGACCTAGGGCCCTCCTGCGACTGGGCTCCAGGGCTCGGATGTCAAAGTGGAAGGAGTCCTTGTAGGTGTAGGGCATGGGCAGGTCGATGCTGCCCTGCTTGGACAGTCCGGTCTTGCGGGGCCTCACCGTGTCCAGCTGGGCATCGTCCACCACGGCCTGGTTGTGGGAGATGAGCCGGGCGATGCGCTCCTCCAGACGCCTCTTCTCCAGTTCCAGGCTGGTCCCTCGTGTCCCTTGCTCCACGCTCCCAAGCCCCAAGACCCCATGACCTGGGCCACTCTCTCCCTCGGACTCAGCGCTGTGTTCAGACACGCTGTGCAGAGGGCTGCAGGGAGCCGGGGGCTGCTCTACACTGTCTGAGCGCGACAGGTAGCCTGAGTCGGTGCTCTCACACTTGCGCAGCTGACCCTCCGAGACCTTGGTGTCCCAGGGCTTCTCCGCAGAAGTTGCCTGCTGTCGCTGCAGGGCTCCTGGCTTGCTGGCGGTAGAAGACTTCTGCTCCTGCAGCTTGCGCCAGGGCTGCGTGCCGGCCGGGGGCAGCCCAGGGGACACCATGAGGACAGAGTCTAGGGGAACCTCTCTGTCTGCAGATGTGGCCCCTGGACAGGGTATGGCTTCTGGTTTCTTGGCAGCAAGAGACACGAGGACGCCTGGAGAGGGGGGTCTCTCAGATGCCCCCTCACCCATCCTCTGGCTGTGGTTTTCGCCCCAGCTGTCTGATCTGGAGGCCTCCCCCGCCTTGTCCCCCTCCTCCAGGAGGCTGCTCCCAGTCCCATCAGACTCTGAGGACAGCCGGGAGTTGTTGAGGTGCGTCTGGGTTCGCCTGTGCTTGTATAGGTTGCTCTGGGTCTTGAAGGCAATACCGCAGGTGGCACACGGGAAGGGCCTCTCACCCGTGTGGGACCGGATGTGCTTCTCCAAGACACTGGGCTTCAGGCAGTCCCGGCCACAGTGTGGGCACAGGTACTTGCCGGCATTTCGCACCTTGCCTGGGCCACCCAGTGTGGGCCCCAGGCCCGGTGACAAGACTGGCAGCGTACCCACGATGTTCACGGTCAGCATCGGGGCCACTGGCTTCCCCACCTGGGTGGGGCTGGGCCCTTCAGGCTGCAGGAGGGGGCTGAGGATGAAGGGCATGCTGCCTCCTTCCAGGCTGCCTGTCACTAAGGGGGCGCGAGGCTGGAGACTCCCGGGAGGCACTGTGTGATACACTGAAATGGGAAGGGCCTTCAGGAACATAGTGGGGGCCAGGCCCTGCTCCGGAGGCAGGATGATGGGGCCCAGGGCCAGATGTGATGAGGCCTGGCCACCTGAGACCCCTGGAGGGCCAGGAGCAGGAGCTGGCTGGTCCCTGGCAGGAGGGGCAGGGCAGGTGGGTTCTGGAACCTCCATTCCACATCATCTGGGTGACCCAGGATGCTGGGCAACCTGCAGGCAATAAGCAGACCTTAGTATGGGCACTTTCTCTCTCATCAGACAATAAAATCTTCATGCCTCAACATAGAGCATATCACCACCCCACTGAAGTCTGACAACAATCCCCTAAGAAAAAAATTATTATCCCCATTTAGGGAAACAGCCTCAGAGAGCAGAAGTGATTTGTCATGCAGCTGATATATGAAAAGCAGGATTAGGACCCAAGTCAGTCTGAACCCCATTTTTTGTTTAACATGCTCCCTACATAGGTCCATCGCAGGCTTGTCTCTGTCATCCCATGGCATCAGTACGGTGCTCCATGCAGGGGATACTCATAAAGGGCCCTGAAAGCCCACAGTGATTCCATGTGCTCAGGCAAATCCCTTTTCTTATCCAGGACTCAGTTTCCAAACCTTAAAATGGACAAGAAAGCAGGTCCTTACCAGTTTGGAGAGTCTCTATTATAGGATCAGGACAATAAGGAAGGAAACTTACCCAAGGGAAGGCTTGCCAGATTTAGCAAACAAAAATCCAGGACTCCTAGTTAAACTTGCATTTCAAATAAGCTATGCATAATTCTTTAGTATTAATGTTTCACATATTGCATAAGGATTACTTTTAGTATAAGTATGTCCCAAACCTCACATGAGTCATGCTTATACTAAAACTTTGTGCCTTGCTTATCTGAAATTCAAATGTACCTGGGTGCCCTGTATTTGATCTCAAGATACTACCAGGAAAAGGATCACTTCCTCAGCCTCAGGACAAGGCTTAGGTTTTTGTGTAAAGGTAGGGGTTCCAAAGTCCCTCCAGATCCAGTTGGGACAAAATTGGTTCCTTCTAAACCAGAAAGAGTAGCTGGGCAAATGCCAAGGAAGGGAGCAAGACAAGGCCAGCCATGCTCTTCCAATCATGAAGGAAAAGACAGTTGTAAGAGGAAAGTATTGGACAAGCTTATGGCTAGAGGTTTGAAGGTCCTCAGATCCTTTTTCTGCAGGCATTTATCCCCCAGGAGCTTCATAACCTGCTTCACTCATCCCCAACTCAACCTCCCCCCCCCCCAAAAAAAATGTACATTCCAGCCATTGGCAGCAAGTTTTTCTAAGCAGAGTGTGGTAGAAATAGGGGCATGGGAGCCAGCTATTACCATTCTCACTGGCTTGAGACACCTGATTATCCTATTTTCAGAAATTTTGCAAGCCAGTTGTTAAATACAGCCATAATTAAAAGATTAACTATGTAAACTTATAATTAAATAAATTATACTAAAAACAAAGACACTACAACTGAATATCTACATACAAAAGAATGAAGTTGGACTCCTACCTCCGATCAATAGAAAGATTAATTCAAAATTTATCACAGACCTAAATGTAAGAGCTAGAATTATAAAACTCTTAGAAAACATAGGGTTATAGACCTTCATGAATTTGAATTTAGCAATAGATTTTAAGATATGACAACAAAAGCACAAACAGCAAGAGAAAAAAATGGGTAAATTTCACTTGAAAATTAAAAAGTATTGTGCATCACAGGACACTATCAAAAGTAAAAAAATAAGCCACATAATGGGAGAAAACATTTTCAAATGATATACTTGATAGATCCAAAATATCTAAAGAAAAAAAAAACTTACAATACAACAACAACAAGAAAAACAAATAATTCAATTTATAAATGAATCCCATTTACAATAACATCCAAAAAGTCAAAATACCTAGGACTATATTTAACCAAGGAGGTAAAAGATCTCTGCAAGGAGAACTACAAAACTCTGGTGAAAGAAATTGGGAGGACACAAACAAATGGAAAAGCATCCCATGCTCATGGATTAGAAGATTCAACATTGTTAAAATGATCATAATATCAAAAGTAACCTACAGATTCAATGCAATCTCTATCAAACTACCAACATCATTTTTCACAGAATTAGAAAAAAATCCTAAAATTTACATGGAACCAAAAAATAACCAGCATAGCCAAAGCAATTCTAAATAAAAAGAACAAAGTTGGAAGCGTCACACTACCTGAATTCAAATTATACTACAAGGCCATAGTAACCAAAACAGCATGGTACTGATACAAGAGCAGACACATGGACCAATGGAACAGAATAGAGAACCCAGAAATAAACACAAATACCTACAACAAATTGATCTTTGACAAAGCAGACAAAACCATACAATGGGAAAAGGACACCCTATTCAACATATGGTGCTGGGAATTAGATAGCTATATGCAGAAAAAATGAAACTTGATCCTGATCTCTCCTCATATATGAAAATGAACTCAAGGTGGATTAAAGACTTAAATATCAGACCCAAAACCATAAAAATCCTGGAAGAAAACCTAGGAAAAACTCTTATGGACATTAGTTTAGGCAAAGAATTTATGGCTTAACCCCAAAAGCAAATGCAACCAAAAAATTAGTAAGTAGAACTTAAACTAAAAAGCTTCTGCACAGTAAAAGAAATAATCATCAGAGCAAGTAGGCAACCTACAAAATGAAGAAAATATTTGCAAACTATGCATCTGACAAAGGGCTTTTGTATTCAGAATCTACAAAGAACTCAAACAAATCAGCAAGAGCAAAAAATCCATTAAAAAGTGGGCAAGTGACATGAACAGACATCTCTCAAAAGAATGGTTCCAGCTACATGGAAGGCAGAGAAGGATCACCTGAGCTCAGCAGGCTATGGTAGCCATGAGCATGCCATTGCACTCCAGCCTGGGCAACAGAGTGAGACTCCAACTCAAAAAACAAAACATATACAAATGGCCAACAAACATATGACAAACTCATCATCGGGGAAATGCAAATTAAAACCACAGTGAGATGCCACCTTATACCAGTCAGAAAGGCCATTATTTAAAAAATCAAAACAAGCCAGGCTTGGTGGCTCAGCCTGTAATCCTGCACCTTTGAGAGGCCGAGTGAGTGGATTGCCTGAGCCCACGGGTTCGAGACCCACCTGGGCAGCGAGACCTCATCTCTACAATAAATCAAAAAATCAGCTGGGCGTGGTAGCGCATGCCTGTAATTCCGGCTACTCGGAAGGCTGAGGCGGAAGGATTGCCGGAGCCCAGCAGGTCGAGGCTGCGGTGGCCGGGAGCAGCCACTGCACTCCAGTCTGGGTGACAGAGTGAGACTCCAACTCAAAAAAAAAAAAATCAAAACAATAGATACTAGTGCAGATGCAGAGAAAAGAAAACACTTGTACATTGTTGGTGGGAGTGTAAATTAGTACAACCTCTATGGAAAGCAGTATGGAGATTACTCAAAGAACTATAAGTAGATCTACCATATGATCCAGAAATCTTAGGTACTACTAGGTACCTACCCTAAGAAACAGAGGTCGTTATGTTAAAAAAGACAAATGCATCCCATGTTCGTCACAGCACATTTCACAATTGCAGAGATGTGGAATCAGCCTAAATGCCCATCAACTGATCAGTGGATAATGAAAATGTGGTATAAATACACCACAAAATACTATGCAGCCATAAAAATGAATGGAATCGTGTCCTTTGCAGCAGCATGGATGGAGTTGGAAAGCATCATCCTAAGTGAACTGACTCAGAAACAGAAAACCAAATATTGAATGTTCCCACTCATCTGTGGGAGCTAAATGATCACAAAAAATGGAAATAATAGACACCAAAAAGGGGAAAGGAGATGGAGGTTAGAGTTCAGAAACTCCCTACGAGGCACAACGTTTACTATCTGAGGATTGGGTCACCTGAGACCCAATCCCAACCTACACAATATGTTCATGTAATAAATATGCATACATACTCCCTGAAAATTAAAAATAAGATAAAAATTAAAATTAAAATGAACAAAGGACTTGAATACATACTTCTCCAAGAAAGATATACAAATTCTCTCAAAACAAATAAAAAGATGCTCCATTAGTTATTGAGGGAATGGAAGTCAAAACCACAGTGAAATACGACTTTACACCAGCTAGTGTGACTGTGCTAACAATGATAATAAACTGAAAGTGAAGAGTCTATGTGAGGATGTGGAGACTTTAGAACCTTAAACACTGCTGGTGAGAATATGAACAAAGCGGCCATACTGGAAAACAGCTTGACAGTGCCTCAAAAAGTTAAACATGATATTTCCATATTGCCCAGCAATTCTCCTCTTAGGTATATACCTAAAAGAATGGAAAACAGGCATTCAAATAAAAACGTGTACATGGATGCTCATGGCAGCTCTATTCAAAATAGACAAAAGTTAGAGATGACACAGATGTTCATCAAATGGTGAGTGGATAAACAAAAGGCAATATAACCATGAGTAGAATAGCATTCAGCTGTCAAAAGGATTGAGATACTGACACATGCCACAACATGGGTAAGCCTGGAAAACATTACGCCAAGTGAAAGAAGTCATACGCAAAAGATCACATGTTGTATGATTCCATTTATAGGAAAAACCTGGAGTGGGCAAATTCATAGAAATAAAAAACAAATTATAATTGTTGCCAGAGGGTCAGGAGGAGAATGGAGAGTGACTCTTAACTGGGTACAAGGTTTCCTTTTGGGGCCACAGTAATGTTTTGGAACTCGACGGAAGTGGGAATTATACAAAAGTAGGAATCCATCAAATGCCACAGAACTATATACTTTAAAATGGTGAATTTAATGTTATATGAATTTTACCTCAATTT
Organism: Carlito syrichta; assembly: GCF_000164805.1. Classification (NCBI taxonomy): domain Eukaryota; kingdom Metazoa; phylum Chordata; class Mammalia; order Primates; family Tarsiidae; genus Carlito; species Carlito syrichta. Next base: position 618,718 of record NW_007253798.1, read on the forward strand.
TTAAAAAGATAGTGTCTTGATTTTTTTTAAAGGTACTGTTTTTATTGAATAAAGGTACTCAGTTATTAAAAAGGACTTTGCAGATGAGTGTGGTGGCGTGAGTCTCTAGCCCTAGCTACTTGGGAGGTTGAGGTGGGAGGATGACCTGAACCCAAGAGATCCAGGTTGCAGTGAGCCATGAAAGTACTTTGAGCAGCTATAACAAAAATCTCCTTGATTGGGTAACTTAAACAACAGTTATAGCCCACAGTTCTGGAGACTGAAGTCCAATATCCGAGCAGGTCCAGCGTGTAGGCAGAGCCAGCGTTATGGTCTCCAGAAGGCCTCTTCTCATGGTGGAAGGGGCCACGGAGCCCTGTGGGGTCGCTTTTATGAGAGCACCAGTCCCATTCATGTAAGTTCTGCTTCATGACCTCATCACCTACCAAGGCCCCACCTGTTAACACCATCACCTTTGGGGTGAGGATTTCAACTTAAGAATTTCAGGGTATAGAAACACCCAAGGCATAACAGTTACCAAACACTCAAAACTCAGCACTTACAGGTCATTTTCTGACACCTGCTAGTCTCAGTGCTCTGGAGATTACTGGTAGTGGAGGTGTCTGCATAGTGGGAACACTGTGTCACAGTGCGGAACTTCCTGTCTCCATCTCTCCTCAACCCTGGGATCAGTAACGTCATGGTCACGACTTGGTGGGAGTACGAGCACCTCAGAGTCAGCAGATGCTACAAGTCGGTTCTTTTGTAAAATTTCTTTTTCATCCTGAGAGTTAGTTTTAACATTTCCTGGCACACGACTGGGCAGGGGGAAGACAAAGAGAATGTCTCACTGGCTCTGCCCCTCTCCTCAGCCTCTGATCTGATTATAATCTCATGGCACCATGTCACAAGCAAGAGCCCCTTGCTTGAAAAAAATGCTGAGACCCCTGGATCAAGCAATCCTCCCACCTCAGCCTCCCAAGTACTGGGATTACAGGCATAAGCCACCATGCCCAGTGAGACCTTATAACTTTTTAAGGGAAGATTTAAAGATCGGAGAGATGAGTAGGTGGCTACTAGAAGTCATAAGTGCTGATAGGAATTGGAGGTAGAGGCTTGCCTCAAGACACTGTATCCTTTCTACTAGCTGAAGAATCTCCAGAACCTTCCCAGGAAACTGACAGACCTGAGGTCCTGTCCCTGTTTAACTATCTTGCTGGTGGCTAGCCCTGGGACTCGGCTTCCTTGGCTCTAAGAACAGTGTCATCCGACCAGAGCCACTAGGAGGATCATATGACATAACTTATGTGAACACACCATGTGCTGTGCCTGGCACAAAGTATGTGCTCGGTTTACTTGAGTTTGCAATGAAATGCCATAATATTTTGAACTATCAGCTCACAGTTCCTCCCCCACCCTGCCTTCCTCCTACCCCTTGTCTCTTCCTCCACCCGTCAGCTCGGCAGTCTCCATTCATCGCCTCTAGCAGGGGATGCTGTCTCAGGGCGGGCCCCTGAGGAAGGGATTTCCATGCCCTGAGAGGTGATCCCAGGAAACACTTGCAAGGGCGTGGGAGTGCCAGGGTGAACGATGCTCTAAAGTGTTCAACAAGTCCCCACTGCGGGCAACTGGAGCTTGATCCCACTGGGGACCACCAAGAGACAGTGTAGAACACAGAGCTCAGAGGCTGGGGGCTGCTGTACATCAGGTCACTTCTGGAGAACAATGGCATCCTGGCATTTCCAGTTGGGTGTGTGAGTTCACTGTGCTGACTCTGTGGCCACAGGAAGCCATCCAGTGCAGAAAGGCCACCTGCAGTTGGCTTGGAAATGCCGAGTGGAGGGAGATAGATGGGCAGACTTCTGTGGGAGTTCCTGTGGGAGAAACTGAGTCAAGACCTTTAGTTACAAAAGTCTAAACCCTAAGGAAATCGAACAAGTTCGAGCCAGTTTGCCTAATCCTCAGGCTCTGATAGTCCCGAGATGGGGAGGGGATGGAAAGAACAAGAAGGAAGGGAAGAATGGGTCCCTCCCAGCCTCCATGAGGAGTTGAGTGGAAAAGTAATTGGGATTCCATTCCCAGGAGCACTCTGGAAAGACAGGGGCCAGGACACAGCACGCACAGCCCAAAGCACACATCGGCGGGAGGACAGGGACAGCCGCAGTGTTCTCATGTCCTGGGATGAATCCAGAGCACCCAAGAGGGCCTGGGAAAATGGGTCTGAATTGAGGGAGATGTCACATGAGGGGTGTACCAGTGGGGATCTGCTTAGGGAGCAGACGCCTGAGTGCCACATGCCCCCAGCAAACATAAGCCCAACCTAGGGGTGGAGGGGAGGGAAGGAAACCCAGAGCTGACCGTCTCAGGGTGGGAGGCTCCGGGCTTCAGAGTTGGAATCCCAGAAGAAGAGTGCAGCATTTCTGATACACCTGCTATGGTTATTATTTTGCTCCACAGCCTGTTCTGTGATCACAGTAAAATCGAGGCCAGTTAAGAACAGCTGATCCCCACCGGCAAGATAACAAGCTAACTAACACGTCCCTCTGGGGAGACGGTACTTTTCTCAGGGAAACCCCAAAGGGCTGCAGTTAATTTTGCTCACTTGGATTCAAGGAGGTGGCAAGTGATAGCATTCCCATTGGATGAATGGGGAAACCGAGGGACAGGGGTTGGAAAGGCGACTTGCTAGAAGATCCTCCTCTTCATACATGTCAAAGAGGGTCTGCAAGGACCACCTGGCCACGTGGACTCACCTTTGCCACCCCAAACCTTTCCCCTGCTCAGTGAGCTTGGTGGGGTCCTCACTTTCTCCCTTCTGCCATGTATGTAGCACTCCACATCCCCCCGGCTTCCCACCAAACAGTCATACTCTTTGGTGCCACTTTAAGGAATAGGGGTGAACAAAGAGGTGGGAGAAACATGGAGGGAAGAAGGGACTATTTCCCAAAGCCTGTTTCTCAAAAACAACCCACAAATGAGTCTGGGCAAAGAGCAAACATAGAAATGCCACAAGTGGGTTTAACATGTACGTTTAGGGCCTAAAAGAGAAGGCCACGGAGAAACATACTAGACATGTGAGACAAAGTGAACTCATCAAAACCAACTTGGACACTGAGACAGCTATTTCAGTTACAAGTTTCTCGAACTCCAGTTTGTCCTGCACCACCACCACCCCCTCCATCATGTGTGAGTAACCACTCAGGTTGCTGCTCCAACCCCACCCCTGCACACATGGAGCCTGTTAGCTGGAACACCGTTACTTTCAAAGGGGCACCCAACAGTGTGAATGTACTTAATGCCACTGAATGATACACTTAAAATGATTAAAAGGATAAATGTTATATATACAGAGGCTGTCCCCCAAAGAGGAATACACATTTTAAGAAAGGAAAAAAAACTGTATTAAAATTGTTATACTCGATATATATTGATAACAAAAGATGAATACATGTCACATTTGACTTCTGTAATTACAAGAAGTGCTCAAAGTGGTTCATATCAGCATCCAGACAGTTCTGATGATGGTGCATAAAAGTAATACATAGATAACATCTCTTAATGTGTGTATACATTTTTTGGCACCCCTGGTATTTAAGCACAATTTTTTAAAAGTCAGAAATAAAAAGAAGGGAAGAAGACTAGATTATTACCCAACGAGATGAAAACTTACATTCACATAGAAACCTGCATTCTGATGCTTATAGGAGCTTTATTCATGATTGTGAAAACTTGGAAGCAGTCAAGATGTCCTTCAGTAAACCAATTTTGGTCCATCCAGACAATGAAGCATTATTCATCCAGAAAAAGAAATGAGCTATCAAGCCACAAAGATGCAGAGGGGCCTTAAATGCACACTGCTAAGTGAGAGAAGCCAGTCTGAAGAGCTTATGTATTGTGTGATTCCAACCATATGACATTCCTGGAAAGGCAACACTACAGATACAGTAAAGAGATTAGTGGATGCCATGAGTTAGAGGGAAGAAAGGATGGACAGATGGAGTACAGAGGATTTTTATGATACTGTAATGTTGAGTACGTTTCCCTACACATTTGTCAAAACCCATAGAATGTACAACACCTAGATTGAGTCCTAAAAGAGGGGAGGGTACTAAATAATCAACAAAAAAGGAAGATCTTTTCATTTCCTAAGAACCAGTAACATACATATGCAACTATTAAATTTTGTAAAAATGTGTATCTGTGAGCTACTATAAATGATCTTGCATACCTGAATGGTCTGGTCTCATACTTTGGGAAATGCCCCTCTAATTGATTATCTTAATCTGATACACCTCTGGCCTGGATCCTGTACTCCATGGTCCTCTGGCGTCCAACTGGGTTTGCCCCAAGGGAGGTATTGGCAGATCAGAGGCAGGAGGGAGGAGGATGGGGTCAGGCCTGGCTCTGAGGAGGCCATTGTTCCTCTGCTGAAGGCTACATTTTTGCCAGGTGACCCTCTCTAGTTCCAATCTGTTAGGCCTTGGGTTGGTAATGTATCCTCACAAGCTGCCAGCCTTTGGGTGGCTCAGCATCCCATAACCAGGGTCATGCTTTACAAATAGTCTCCTCTGTAAACGCTACTCTGTTGTCCACTGGAGGACCCAAAGTGAAATTAAAACTTACATTATGTACACAGACAAATCTCCTCAGTGAATGAGACCATCCCTAACTTTTGTCAGATTCTAGAAAGGTCTAGAAGGGTCTTGAGGGTGGAAGGGCCTGGTTCGAAGCACTACCTCCTTGAAAACAGGAACCCACCCCCAAGGTTGCCTGAGGAACTGTTAGGGGCAAAAACATGTTGGTTCCCACCACAGCTTCACTCAAATTAATTTTGGTCAGTGATGAAATGTATTTTGTTTACACAAATTAAGATAACTGAGCAGGCCAGAAGAGAGTTTACAAACAAAGACACGATGTGCAGAAAGCTTAGGCAAGTTGGAGAAGAGACATCTCCTGCAATTGTCTAATTTTCATACACAAATTACGTGGCATCCCTGTGGACGGTCAAAAGGCTACAGATGTTCAAGGGAGAAGCTGGGTTGGACTTGGCGAGAGGGAGGGCCTGCCGGCTCTGGTCAGCCATCCTGGGGCCTTGGGAAACTTCCGTGGAAGAAGGAAAGGCTTGGCTTCAAATCCCAGTTTTACCCCTTACTCCTGTGTGGCTCCCCAAGTGCCTTAACTTGGATTCCACTTGTAAAGTGGGGATGGATGAGGATTAAAGAAATACCATCTACATGTACTCATCACAGGCTAAGGGCAAAAGGAGAGTAATCTACTGAAGATCATTAACATCATTTTCTCTTTTTCTTTATCCAAGTCCATCGGTGTTTTTCCATGATCAGCTGAAAGCATCACTTTACCTGCATTTTGCAGGTTCATAGCACAGGTGCTGACCCTCATATGACATGGGTCCAAGGCCTTTGCAAGAATTAAACCATCTAACCCGCACAACACCCTATTGGGGAAGTGTGATTATTCCAAATGTGAAGGATGAGACTCCAAGAGATGGAGGGGTTCACCTAAAGTCAAGGAGTTGGGAAATATATTCCTTCCAGGGAAGGAAGATGGACAGAGAGAATAAGGGAAGACAGAGCTTCTGGCATGCAAAATAAGATTTCTGATAAGATGATCATCTAGAGAGCCAGATGTTGGTGTTGAGAGTAAAGAGCTTTTCAAAATCACTTCCTCTGTTTAATGCCTCAACTCTAAGGCAGGAGAATCTATGACCCCTCTAAAACCAACACAGTAAAGATACGGCCTAGCATCCTGACGGGTGAAGGCAGCCACGATGTAAAGGAAGTGTGGTGGGTTGAACTGTATCCCCAGAAGGGTATCTAAGTCCCACCCCAGCTACCTGCAAATGGGACCTTATTTGAAAGTAAGATCTTTGCATTTATAATTAAGCTAAGGATCTCAAGATGACATCACACCAGATTGAGTGTGGGCCCTAAATCCAATGACTGGTATCCTTATAAGACGAGGAGAAACTGCAGAGTCTCAGGGAGAAGGCTATGTGAAGACAGAGGAATTGATTGGAGTAATGAAGCCATAAGCCAAGGGACATTTGGAACCACCAGAAGCTGGAAGAAGAAGGATGGGTCCACCTCTGAAGACTTTAGAGGGGATGTGACCATGTTGGCAGCTTCATTTCAGACATCTGGCCTCCTGAACCATGAGAGAATAGATTCTGTGGCTGTAAGGCCCCCAATATGTGGCCATTTGTTATAATAGCTGCAGAAGACTAATCTGGGATAGGAAAGAAAGTTCTGCCCTTTCCCTGAGAAGGAGAAGCATCTAGAGTAGGAAGGCAGGTGGGAGAGTCAGACTTTCCCACCTACTGAGAAGGAGAAGCATCTAGAGTAGGAAGGCAGGTGGGAGAGTCAGACTTCAACCACAGGAGGAGCAAGTGAAAGTAGAAGTAACACCAGGACTGCCCCCCAGCTAAACATAGGTGGATATAAAAAGATGGCCTCACAGGTGGTCCATGTCAGAACTGGTGTGAGGCCTGGTCGAGCAGGAAGGCGCCCCAGGACTGTGCTGTCCTGAGCCATTGCCGGTTCTCCTTGTGAATGGGTGGAGTCTGGCTTGGAACTTACAGGGTGCCAGGGTAGGGGCAATCAGTAGGAAGAGCTGCTCTGTAACTAGGGCCCCAAGGTAGATCCCCCATCTTGAAGAGACATTTGGAGTAGAGGACAGATTCAAGAACACATCTGAGGACATACAGGAACCAGGCATTTATTTAATTTTCTCTACAGAGTGTTTAAGAGAGTGAGATCTGGAGGAAGGTCCACTTCCCACCGTGCTCTTACGAGTCATGTGACCTCATGCATTTATGAGTCACATGACTTCATGAACTGCACAACATCTCTAAGACTCAGTTTTCTCATTTGTAAGATGAAAAAAATATTAACACCTCCCCCATAACGTCAGGTGAGACCTGAATGAATTGTAAACACGCTAGACCCGAAATAAAAAAAAAAAACCTAATAGAGTCAATAAATGTGTGTTAGCTTTTCTTTCCTCCCACTAATCTTAGAGAAGATGTGACCAGCTATGGCAAAGTCAAGTAATAGTTCCTTTGAGTATATCCAAGTTGTAGAGTGAGTTATGTTTTGTTGTGTGTTTTCTTTTCTTTTTTTTTTGAACCATGAGAATCTTTCAGAACTATTGCATTGAATGACTGCGCAAAAGCAAATATCAGCCCAGAATGGCCCAGGGTCCTGCAAACTGCCTGCACACAGTAAGTGGTCAATAAAAATGCATTGGATGAATGAACTACAGTCTTAGATAAGGCTATAGGAAATGGCTTAACTTAGAGAAGAGCTGGGTAGTGAGATCTCAAAGTGAAGACAGGCCCAGTTCCTGCTTCTGATGTAGTTCCATTTGAGAAGCAGGGAAGACCTATTTCCATGACACTGAGTCTGTAGAGGTTCCTCATATAACTGGAGCCAAGCCATGCTGTTCTGGTCTTTGATTTCTCAGAAACCCCCAAAGATTTAAACAGCAGAGTCCCTTCACATGCAAATTTAGTTCACTTGAATTTAATCTCACAAGTTGGACAAAGAATAAAATGACCATTTCCATCGCTTGGCAATGCCTGGGCAGTCAACTCAGCCATGCCAGGGTGGAGTCCTGGAGACAGGTTCCCTCCATCAGGCTCAGCCCCATATGGCCTCACACCTACTGCTGAGCAGGCTTCCAGTGTTTGTGTTAGTTTTAGTACAACATGGGCCAAAAACACAAACTCCTCACTGAGTATGTTGATTAAACAAGGAAATAAGACAAATTTCAACCCTAAAGGAAAAACTGGCTGAGTTGGAGGTACTAGAAGGACAGTGGGCAGATGGTAAAAAAAAAAAGACCTCGACCCTTCACACCTCCCTATGTCCTTGGCACTTGCTCCTGCTTCTCCCAAGCTCTGGAGATGTTTTCTGCACTCCTCAACTCTGACCAACATTAGTGATGGTGTGTCTTGAATGCTTCTCTGCTATCTCCATGATAACGAGCCCCAGCAAGCCTGCTGGAAGATGAGAGACCAAGGGGAATTGAGCTGATGATCCCGAGGGGAGGGGAATCTTCCTAGTCTAGCCAGCCCCCAACAAATCTCACTCAGAAGACTGAGTGAAGTTTCACCTAAGCCTAGGAGGTCAAGGCTGCAATGAGCAGCAAGTGTGCCATTGCACTCCAGTCTGGGTGACAAAGTGAGACTGTGACTCAAAAAAAAAAAAAGAGGCCTGTCTTTATTCTTATCGTGACTATCACTCTCCTCCTTAGCAAATGGAGAAAGCAAAGCTTAAAGCTGTATTGCTGGATGGAAGACAGGGCTAACACAAAGGCAAGACCTGCCATTCAGGACCATGTGCCTTCCTCCACTGAACACCACTTTGCCAACTGTCATGTACCCAAGGGCAGGTCTTCTCCTGATTCTTGGTGACTTAGAACCTAATATAAAATGCTACATAGCACCACAATTCATGATTGCTTAGCAGGATATAAACAGATTTGTTTATGATGTGAAATAATGAGTTCAGAATATTGTATTGATGGTGGTTATTGTTTTGTGTAATTAAGTGATTAGGCAGGAAGATAGCAAACAGATACGCTGTGGAATCCAAAAAAAGGGCAGAAGAAAGAGTTCCCAGTACTGATGTGATTGAGAGTATTATGAGTTAACCCCTACATAATTAAATTGCCCACTTTGGAGTCACAAAGTATGGATGGGCACTTTCTGTAAATGGACACAGTGTGCACACCAAAGCAATATGCAAGTGCATGTGTCAGGGTACTGGGGGTTGCAACCCATCACAGGAGTGTCAGTTGGGATCCAAGATGATGTTACGTTTGCAGACCGAGAAGTGACAAGAGATCATGGCCCCACATTTCTCCATCTTTCAGCACTACCATCCTGCTGAAAGAAGCTTCTTGAAATTAAGGAAATTACATAGAGTAAAATTAACCCTGTTTTGTGTATAAGTTTATGAATATTGACAAGGAAACACCAACATAATCAAGATGTACAAGAGGACTATCACCCCCCAAAATCACCCCATACCTCTCTGTGGTCAGGCTCTTCCTTCACCTCTAGCTCCTGGCAACCACAGATCTGTTTTCTGTCCCAACTGGTTTGTCTTTTCCAGGATGTCACATAAATGGAATTACATACCATGTGGCTTTTTCGCCTAGCACAGTGCCTTTGAGAGCCATCCAAGTCATTCAACCATTCATTCTTTTGCATTGCCGAGTAGTATTCCTCTGTGTACATGTGCCACGGTTTGTTTATTCGCTCTCCCTCCCTGCTGGGTTGACAACAGAGTGGACCACATGGAAGGCAGTAGCAAGACATTCCCAGTTCTCCCAGATGGGGGGATGTCAGCTGAGGCCTAGGGAGAACTCTGGGAGGCCCTATCCCTTGGATGTCAGCAGAGGCTGAGTGGGAAACCTGGACTTCCATCCTCCCCGCCTCCAGAGCAGTATCAAAAGAAGCCAGCTAACACAGAGATTTAATAAATAGACTCTCATAGCATAATGCCCCAAATGTCCACATTTCAGTTTAAAAAAAATCATTTGTTAAGCCAAGAACCAAGAAGACCTCAAATTGAATGTTAAAAGACAGTCAACAGATGCCAACATTAAGATTCAAGAGATGTTGGAATCATCTGACACATGTAAAGCAGCCATTATAAAACTATCTCCATGAACACTTACAAATATTCTTGAAACAAATGAAAAATAGAAAGTCTCAATAAAGAAACAGAAGACAAAAGAAGAATCAAATGAAAATTTTAGAAGTGAAAGATTACGTAGTATTCCATCATATATCTGAGTATCACATGTTCTCACTCATATAGTGGACATTGAACATCCATCGTAATACTATAAGAAAAGGACTGACAGTGGTGGGAAGGGAGGTGGGATTAACGGTGGTAATATCTGTCTGGGGATGGGGAAACACCCCTTATCAACAAGGGTGCCTGAACGAAACATATTTGTATACCTAACCCTTAATTGTACTCCACCATACCAAAATTAAAAATATTGATATTAAAAAATTAAAAATTAAAATTAAAAGAAAAGTAAAAGACCATAACCTCAAATTTTAAAACTCAGTGGATGGGCTCAACAGAAAAATGGAGGGGACAGGAAAAAAGAATCAGTGAGCTTGAAGATGGGACAATATAAATTACCCAATCTGTATAACAGAGAGAAAACGTCCAGAAAAAAATAATAACAAAGCCTCAGAAGCCTGTGGAACCAACAAAAGCTCTAACATTTGTGACATCAGCATTTGAAAAGGAGGAGAGAAGGAGGATAGACTTTAAAAGTGCTCAAGAAATAATGGCTAAAAGCTTCAATTTGGCAAAAGACATAAGGCTACAGATATAGGAAGCTGAGCAAACCCTAACCAGGATAAGCTGAAAGAAATTCACACCGAAGCACATAATAGTCAAACTTCTAGATTCCAAAACTAAAACAAAACAAAAACTCAAAAACAGTGAGAAAGAAATAATAACTTAACTGTGGAGGAAAATGATTTTAATGAAAGCAGATTTCTCATCAGAAACTTGGAGCCCAGCAGGAAAAGGCACAGTATTTTTCAAGGGCTGAAATAAATGTCAACCTAAAATTCTATATCCCATGAAAATGTCCTTCTGGAATGAAGGGGAAATTGACATGTTCTCAAGTTAAAGAAAACAAAGAGAATTTGTCACCTGCAGGCCCACCCTCAAGGAATGCCTGGAGGAAGTTCTCTAACCAGAAAGGAAATAATAAAAGAGGGAAACTTGGAACATCAGGAAGGAAAAAGAACAATAGAAAGAGTAAAAATATAGATAAAAATAATATTTCCCTTTGAGTTTTCCAAATTATGCTTGGTGGGCTGAAACAAACATTCTAACACTGTCTGATATGGTCCTAAATATATGCAGGGGAAATATTTAAGACAATTATAAATGTGGGCACACAGGGAGAAAAGCTTTCTACTCTTCAACTAGTAACATAATGACACCAGTAAACTGTGACGTGTTACGTCTATATAATGTAATACCTAGAGCAGCCACATAACTGACACAACTGATGTGAGGCTACATGAAGAAGCCTGCCTGAACCACAGGCAACAAAAGGGATCCCTCTGCAATCTTCAGCCTCAGACTGGTGATCCTCTGTTTATAGCCTTCCACATGGCAAAACTAAAACCACGTGCAGCCAACACATAGCTTCCCATGGCCAGGAATCCACACAGAGTGGCAGTTTTATCTGTAAGCCCTGCTTCCTTCATGCACTCCATGAGCTCCAAAGCTTTCTGATCCCCTGGGTGCCAGACTCCCAAAAGCACACCACATAGCACTTGTTGATAATCTGCTTTCCAGCAGTACTCCAGGGGGTTGTCTATTGTTTGCCTAGCAACTCTAGACAAGCTCAAGTCAAGTCAGCCAACTTCCCCATTTTCTGGTGGTCAAAGTCACATTTTCTCCAATGAGGTCTGAACACCTTCCAAATGTGTTCTTTGAGTACTCTCCTTGAATCCTAAAGTAACCTATGGAGTTTCCTTATGTCTTAGAGTTAATCATTCTAAAGTTAAATTTCCCCAGTGTAACCAACTGGGTGGTTTCTATCTTTTGATTGGATACAGACAACTACAGAATTAGTAGTGGGAATGGTCCCAAGAGACAGACCCCTAATGATGGGATTTGGGGATTGATTTGGTCGTGCCCTTGGACTTGAATGCTAAGCTACTTGCCAATGAGAAATGTGACTCCTGTAACCCTTGACATGTGGGAACATCTTCATTAATCAATCCATCACCTGCAGTTGATTGTGATAAAGTACCAATTAGGGCACGTGCCTTGGGCGTTTAAGTGGCTTTTGCTCTTGCTGTGTGGCAGTAATGATGACTGTAAGGGATGTGGTGTGAAATGGATTTTGTGTGTGTGTCCTTGAACACTTATAGAGAGAAAATGACAAGCTCAGGTTTGTTAACTCCCACCTCAATTCATGGTCTGAGAATCAGACAGCATCCTTGACAGTCCTAAAAGAATCTGTCATTTTTTTGTAGCCACAGGGCTGACATTGCTGAAAATAAAACACAAAATTTAGTGGTGCAAGTTGCTAAATTAAAATGGCAGTTGAATTTACAGTTTTGCCAAGTTTCTCAGGTGAAAATTTGAGCATTAATCAGGAAGGACTGGGATCCTGAAACACGGAATGAAAACATTTTATTGGTCCCAGAGAAACTGACAGTATTGACCTTCAAGTTGCTCTGAGTCACCTTTACAGGTAGCAGTGGCTTAACCTCCACTGTCCAAGAAGACTATTCTTCCTCAGCTGTCAAACCCTATGATAGGCACACTTGGGTCAGATGCCTTGAAAGAGGATGTCAATTCTTCTTAGAACCCACCATGACCACCCCCTGTTGCCAGGAGACTTAACTAGATGTAACTAGCATCAAATCTCAACATGATCCTTGGGGAAGGTACTCAACTATAATCCAGGAGGAAGCCACATGCACACCAAAAGAGTTGGAAGCCCTGGGGAACCCTGGGGAATGTGTGTGGAAAATGGATCTTAAATGTTTGCACCAAGGATGGAGCCAAAGGGTTTGTACCCAAAAAGGCAGAAAAACAATGCCAGTGATTGGACCAAATTCATTGATACGGGTGTACTTACCAGAGAGTCTCAATTTAAGGTAATAGTTGTGCAGCTGGATGTGACTTTAACAGCTTCCTAGGTTGGCTGAGTGAAAGCTGGAAATGATGGTTATCTACAATTAATGAGGCTGAAATGTCGAAGCTCCCCTGGCATGAAAGGAGGAGGGAATTTAGATGCATAGGTAAGTAGGAATGACAGGTTGGCTATATCAAGTGCAAACTTCAGCTCCATTCCTCACCCAGTTCCAGTCCTCAAGAAGCCCTTCTTCACAGGGCACTGAGAAATTCACAAATAAAGAGACCAGCTGTATCTCCAGAAAGGCCAAGATGGACTGTAGGGATGCCACCATTGAGATAGACTTCGGCATTGCTCTGGATTTTGGGGTCTTGGAAGAGCAGGGAGCCAAGTGGCATCATTTGCTTATCAAAGACAAGGTGAACATGTCAACCACAAGAGCAACAGAGACCTGCCAGTGGTCAGAATTCCTTGGCTCACAGAGTAGCATTAGCTGATTAATTGAGGTGTCCCTCAGAGTGAAACCGTGAGCAGTCAACTAGGATATCACATAATCTATAGAAGAGGAAACATTCTAAGCATAGTAGCAAGTAACCTGACTTTGTCCCCAAGTGGAGAATCACAACCTTCTACCCAATTTTCAGAACTAAATCAGTTTGGAGACCAACAGGACTTTGATTGAAGGGAAGCAGTTCTCCCTGAAAAAGACACTATGTTATTGCCACAAAGACACATTGTAATTCTTTCTCTATACCATCCCTTAAAGGGACTAGTGGCCACATACTAGAATGACTGCAATTTGGGAGAAAATAAATACTCAAACTTTTCAGGAGTTACTAGACATCCCAAGAGGTGAGGAACTCAAAGAAGCTTAGGGCAAGGAAAACACAGAGTAGGCAGTTGAAGAAGAAAGTCATAGATCTGAACTATGACACCATGATCGAGTTCACATACATGCACTAGATGACTTCATACATGTTCTCCATGCATGTTCTGTGAATGAGTTTATCTATGCTAATCATTCTCTACTACTTTCTCCTACTTTTTAAAAGTTTTATACATATTATTGAAGGTTAACTTTACAATTTAGTTTTTAGGGAACAGAAGACTCAGTGATATCTTGACTAAATTCGGGGAGCAGCCTGTGCTGTATACAACGACTATGTCTGTTCATTTAGAGCAAGTGAGAACCTCTTCACTTATTAGAAGTATGAATGTATCTTGTTAGGTAAAAATATAGAACTGTTTTGTTGTTGTAAGGAAGTTTAAGGGTGTATAAAAGGGTGCACATGAGGCTGAGTAGGAAAAGGCATACATGTGTTGGGTATACATGTATTGCCTCTCAGTTCTGAAAATATCCTCCAATATATGCTGTGTGATAAACAATGCACTTCTTTTAAGCTTTTCTCCTTTAAAGTGGGCAGGATGCTAAGTTTTTCCAATAGAGGATGCTGGAGGGACACTGCAAGCGGAAGATGCTTCCTGTGATTTACAACAGGGGCCAAGGAGAGGACCAGCCGTACAGTGTGAGGACACGTGATGGACCCTACCCCAGCCACAGGCCCCAGAACACACTCGCTCTGCAACCTCGCAGCCTCGGCCTGGCAGTGACCAAAACTCCCATTCAGTCTGCCCACGACTGGGGGGTTGACACATGGATCTACCCACGCCTTCTGCTACCCCACACAGTCTTCCTGGGAGTTCTGAAGACCTCTGTCCTTTGTCCTACTGGTGCCAGACTCTCAACACACTCCCACATCTCTGATTGAAGATCTCCTGCCTCCTCCCACCTGTACTCCAGAATGTCACCCATTGTTTGCCCAGCAACTCCAGATGAACTTCAATCTGGCTACATTGACCAACTCCTCTGCTATCCAGTGGCCCAGTCACATCTCCTCCAGTGAGGTCTGAGCTCCTTCCATGTTTATCCTTCCTATGTATTCTCTCTCTCAACCCTAAGGTACCACACTGAGCTTTCTCATATCTCATAGTCACTATTTATTATAGTTAATAATAATGTGTATAGTAAATTCCTCTTGTTTAACCTAATGTGTGGTTTCTTCTTTCTGATTAGACTCAGTTTACCATATTCTGGTGTATCCATAAAATAGTTCTCAAGAAATTGAAATAATAAAAATCATTCAGAGTGTGTTCTTGAACCACAATAGATTCAAACAAGAAATCAATAACAGAAAGATAACAGGAAAACTTCAAATACTTAGAAACGAAACAACACACTTCTCAATAATAAAAAGCTTTGAGGGTAATAAAAAATACATTGATGTGTGAAAACAAAAATACAGCATCTCAAAATGTGTGGTACACAGCTAAAGCTGTGCTGCAAGGGATATGTATAGCACTGAATGATCATGTTACATTAAAAAAAGAAATGGTTTCAAATAAGGACTCTAAACTCCTATCTCAGACTAGTTGAAGAAAAGCATGATAAAACAAAGCAAGCAGAAGAAATGTAAAAGACAAGGGAAGAAAATCAATAAAATTGAAACAGAAAATCAATGAAAGAAAAATCTTGTTCTTAGACAATATTAATAAAATTGGTCCTTAGAATCTCTACAAAGACTGACAAAAGAAAAATTAGAGAAGATGCCAGCTATCAATATCAAAAATGAAGCAGGGGCTATCACTACAGACCCTGAAGACATTAAAAGGAACATAAGGTAATCTGTGAATAACTCTGTTCACATAAATCTGATAACAGATGACGTAGACCAATTCCTCAAAAGGCACAAACTATCACAACCCACCTAATGTGCAATAGATAATTTGAATCACGCTATAACTATTTAAAAGATTGAATTTGCAATTATGAAACTCTCAAATAAGAAGTCTCCAAGGCTTGTTGTGGAGAATTCTAACTTTAAAGAAGAATTAACAACAATTCTACACAATCTCTTCTGGAAAATAAAAAACAGCACTTCTCAATTAATTTTAAGAACGTGGGTATTACCCTGACACCAAGGCAGACAAATTGCAAAAAAAAAAGAAACTATAGACCTATATCTCTCATGAATACATGTGCAAAACCTTTCACAAAGTATCAGCAGATAGAATTCTGCGATAAGCAAAAAATTATACACCATGAGCAAGGGTTCCAGGGATGCATTCAGTGTAATCTACCCCATTAACAGGGCAAAGAAAAAAAAACACATAATTATGCCAATTAGATATAGAAAAGACTTTCGACAAAATTCAACATCCATTCATGATACATGCTCTTAGAAAAATAAAAGCGGAAGAAAATCTTCTTAAGATGGGAATCGTCTAATGAGATGAGAAACACCTTCAAAAGATCAAAATTTACATGATACATAAGGGTGAAAAAATTGATTGTTTTTCTCCCAAGCTCAGGAACAAGACAAAGATGACCACCTTATAGCCTGTATTCAACAGTTGACTGAAAGTTCTAGCCAGTACAATAAAGCAAGAAAGAAATACAAGATACATACAGGGGAAGGGAAGACGTACAGATGGGGGGAAGAAAGTAAAATTGCCCCTATTTTCAGATGACATGATTGTCCACACAGAAAATCTCAAGGAATCTACAAAAAGAAACTTCCTAGAACAAATAAGTGAGTTCTGCAAAGATACGGCATACAAGACCAAGACAAAGAAACCAATTATATTCCTATATGCTAGCTGTGAAAAATTGGTAATGAAAATTAAATTAAAAATGCAATACTTTATACTCACTCAAAGAAATGAAATACCTAAGTATAAATCTAAAAAAACATATATAAGACTTAGATCTGAAAACCACTAATGAAATAACTCAAAGAAAATCTAAATAATAAAGAGACATATTGTATTCATGAATTGGAAGATCCAACATAGTAAAAATGTCAGTTTTCCCCAAATTGATATACAGGCTTAATGCAATTTCTGTCAAAACCCCAGTAAGATTGTTTGTGGGCACAGACAGGATTATTCTAAAATTTATATGGAAAGGCAAAAGAACTGGAATAACTTAACTTTAAAAAAGAGTAATGAAGTAGAAATAATCAGTCTACCTAATTTGAAAATTTATATAGCGACAGTAATCAAGACCGTATTGTCAGAACAGACACATAGATCAGCAGAACAGGACATTTTTTTTAAAGAGAGAGAAATAGACCTGTGCAAATATGCTCAACTGATTTTTGACAAAGGTTCAAAGCAATTTAGTAGAGTGAGTTGGCTTTGTCAACAAATAGTGCTGGAGCAATTATCTTGCTTGGAAAAAAAAAACAAGCAAACAAAAAACCTTGACCTAAACCTCACAATTTACTTACACAAAAATCAAAATGTTTAACACAGACTTAAATTTGAAATGTAAAACTCTAAAACTTTAGAAAACAAGAGCATAGGAGAAAATCTTCAGGATCTAGGCCTTGGGAAGGAGCTCATAGATTTGATATAAAAAGTGTATGCCATAAAAGGAAAAAAATGATAAATTAGACTCCATCAACATTTTTTAAAATTTGCTCTATGAAAACTTCTGCTTAGGATAAAAATGCTAGGCACAGATCTGGATAAAGTATTTGCAAACAACATTTCTGACAAAAAAGTCATATCTAGAATATATAAAGTACTGTAAAAACTTAATGATAAAAAAAGTCCAACAACAACCCAATTAGAAAAATGAGTAAAAAACATGAAGACAGGTATCACCAAGGATACAGATGGCCAAAAAGAAAAGGACATGAAAAGTTATTCAACATCTTTAACCAGGAAGGAAATATAATATAAATTAAAACCACAATGAACTATCACTGCACACCTGTCAGAATGGCTAGAATCAAAAATAGTGAGTTGCCCCATGCTAGGGTAGACAGAGAAATACCAGACACACTGCTGGTGTGAGTATGAAGTGGTTCCACCTCTCTGGAAGACAGTGTGGCAGTTTCTTAACAACTTAAGCATGCCACTACCCTTCAACCCAGCAATTGAACTCCTGGGCATTTACCCCAGATAAATGAAAACTTACGTTTATACAAAAGCCTGTTCCTAAATGTTCACAGTAGTTTTATTTGTAGTAACCCAAAACTGAAACTAGCCCAGATGTCTTTCAGCAGATAATTACTGAAGTCAACTGTGGTATATCTATGTCATAGACTACTACTCAGCAATGAAAAGGAGTGTACTATGGACACATGAAACAACTCGGATGAATCTCTAGAGAATGATGCTGAATGAGGAAAGTCAATCCCCAAAGACTACACACTGATTCCATTTATGTCACATTTTGAACTGACAAATCATGAAACTGGAAAAGGGATGAGTGGTTGCTTGGGGTTAAGAGGACGGGGGGAGGGGGAGGGCAGGCAGCAACAAGGGTGACCTGGAGGAATCCTGTGGTGAGAGCAGTGTTCTGCATCTTCACTCTGTCACTGATTGTGATCTGCAGATGTTGCCATTGGGAGAAACCAACTGAAAGATACATAGGCTCTCTCTGCATTATTTCTTACAGTTTCATGTAAATATACAGTGACCTCAGAAAAAAGAAGCTAACTTTTTGTTTTGTTTTGGTAGAGACAGGGCCTCACTAAGCTGCCCAGGCTGGTCTCAAACTCCTGGCTTCAAGTGATCCTCCTGCCTTGTCCTCCCAAAGTACTGGGATTATGGGTATGAGCCACTGAACTTGGCCAAAAAAGGCTAATTTATAAAAATTAAAAATAAATAGAGGGACAACCCCTTCGGGTCCCCTTCCACAGTGGGAAGATTTCTGTCTTCTCAATAAATTCTGCTTTCTCAAAAAATTTTTTAAAAATAAATAAATAGAGACACTTGAAACAGCATCTACCTTCCCAGCATGTGAGTCAGTGTTATTTAATGTAGCACCTGAAGTTTACCTGGTGCTGTGACCATAGCCATGAGCACCACGCCTATACTTGGATAATCACTGACTCTGCACAGACCATTTTCCTTTCATTCTCTTTATATCAACTCAGTTTGCCTTTTGTGCCTTTACATCCAAAAAAATGTACATCACTACCACATAGGGAAAGGCCCCATCATTGCTATGAATAGAAAGTGATCATAAAGAAACGACAGCTAGGAAGGGAATGGTAGCTCATGCCTGTAATCCCAGCACTTTGGGAGGCCAAGGCGGGAGGACTACTTGAGGCCAGGAGGTGGAGACCAGCCTGGGCAACATAGCAAGACCCTGTCTCTACAAAACACTAAAAAAAAAATAAATAAAAAGTTAGTTGAATGTGGTCAAGCACACCTGTAATCCCAGCTACTTGAGAAGCTAAGGCTGGAGGATCACTTGAGGTCAGAAGTTCAAAGTTACAATGAGCTATAATAGAGCCACTGCCCTCCAACCTGGGTGACAGAGCAAGACTCTGTCTCTAAAAAATTAAAATTTAAAAAAAAAGAAGGCCGGGCTCGGTGGCTCAGCCTGCAATCCCAGCGCTTTGAGAGGCCGAGGTAAGTGGATTACCTGAGCCCGTGGGTTCGAGACCCGCCTGGGCAACTTGGCGAGATCTCATCTCTACAATAAATCAAAACTAGCCGGGCGTGGTAGCATGCGCCTGCAGTTCCAGCTACTTGGAAGGCTGAGGCAGAAGGATCGCCAAAACCCAGTAGGTTGAGGCTGCAGTGGCCAGGAGCGGCCACTGCACTCCAGTCTGGGTGACAGAGTGAGACTCCAACTCAAAAAAAAAAAGAAAATACAACAAAAGCCATGAAGACCTGCACAGACCTCTCACATAGTTGCAAGCCAGAGTTGAGAACAGGCTCCCCACCTATGCCACAAAGTAGCTCTGTACAACGCCCCCCCACCGAGTGTACCCTTCCAGCCCAACCCAGCCTTCCCTGCCATGCCACACACAGATGAGCAGCACGGTGGGTCGAGTGCCCAGACTTTGGAGACGAGATCCATTTTTGAAGCTTCACTCTGCTACCTACAAACTCTGTGATCCAGAATAAGTTACTTAAACTCTCCATGCTGTGTTTTCCTTATCTGAAGGGTGAGGTTCATGTTCATTTGTTCAGGGGATTGGATAAGACAGCAAATGTGACTTGTCCAGACTGGATAGGTTCTCCCTGTGTCTGTTCCTACACCCATCCCCATCAGACGTACCCCCTACACACCTCCTTTCCACCATCTTGGTTCTCTGTGTGCATGAT
The DNA here is from genome assembly GCF_000164805.1 of Carlito syrichta. NCBI lineage: Eukaryota > Metazoa > Chordata > Mammalia > Primates > Tarsiidae > Carlito > Carlito syrichta. Next base: position 638,488 of record NW_007253798.1, read on the forward strand.
GTGCCAGGAGAAATGTCTACTCTGGCTGGTAAACCCTTGGTGAGCTCATTCTCCTAGGCCGGTCCTTTGTGGTAATCCTGTGCACATGGCCCCCATCCTTCATGACCAGCTCCTACCACTTCCCTCCAAACTGAAAGGCAGCTGAGGAAGCCAATCTTCCTGCCCTCGCTTCTGAGAACCTTCTCACAGACCCAAAGATAACCACAGAACCTGCACGTTCACTCTGATTCGTATCAGCCTGTGGTCCTAAATACTTGCTGTCAGTTGGGGCAATGAAGTTAGGGTGGTTAAAAGGCATGTTATTTTAAACCGGTCTTGACGTTTATTCTGACTTTCCCAGTAGGCTAATGTTATCATTTTTCTAAGTTGCATCCTGTTCCTCATTGCATTTTGGTAGATAACATCTCTGACTTCATTCTTACAGAAAGATTTGCTACGGGAAAAGAGAAGCCCATCACCTCTCAGAGCATGGCTTCCATGGCCAATTTAAGACACCCTCCAGCTTTTAGCTATTTTGGATACTGGAAAGACAAGTATGTGTATAAATACATAATCCATTGGTCCTTGTAAATCTAATTGAAAAATGCTACCCTTGGGTGCTGATTGGTAAAACTGCTATAAATTGCATCTCTATCAAATACTTTTATATTTTGGTTATACTGTATATACACACAAACACACACACACACACACACACACACACACACACACACACACACACACACTGGGTGCCAAATAATATATACACATTTTAAGAAAGGAAAAAAACTGAATTAAAATTATAATACTCAATAAGATGAATACAAGTCACTTTGACTTCTGCAACTACAAGAGGTGCTCAAAGTGATTATCATCAGCGTCCAAACACTTCTGATTATAGTGAACAACTCTGAAAATGTGTATACATTTTTTTGACACCTCCAGGTATATATATACTGAGGGTGCCAAAAATATATACATATTTTAAGTATGACATTCACTCAAAAGATGGCGTTAATCAAATGAATGCCATCACCATGGGACAGGTAGGACAGTCAAAGAAACTGGCAAAAGTAGGGTTGAGTGAATGTCACACTATACACTGCTACTGTAATTTAATTCAGCTTCAAAAAGTAATACATAGATAACATCTCTTAAAATATGTATACTTTTTTGGCACCTATGTGTGTGTGTGTGTACACTTATTCTTTAAATTTGGGTTCACAGAGCATGTTTCTAATCAATTCACACCTTCAATTTAATTAGGTCCATCAGTGGGGAAAAAAACAGTTTATAAAGCAATACATTTTCTTACAAACGTTTCCATGTTTGGTAGAACATGGATTGTGGACCTGGGTTTTGACAGCCATTATGAATTGCAATAAATATTTTGACAAAGCAGCAGTGGTGTTAAGCACACAAGAGAATTACTGAACTGGGTCATACCCTGTTTATGTAGCATTTTCCTTTTAACTGCGTGCCTAAAGACAAATGTGTCATTAAGAACACGGGGTGAAAGAGTCTGCTGTTATTTTTAAAACTGGCATTTAATATATGCGTATATTGTGGAACCTGTTACATACCTTTATGAAGAGTGGAATTTTTTCAGGCAGTGATGCTCCGATTCAGACAATGACCTGACTGCCCTGAGAAGACACCACAGATCCTGAAAGGACCCCCCGGGCCGGCCCCCTAGCGGAGAGATGAGCTCAACAGCCCCTCCTAACACTTTCCTGCAGGCCGCTTGCGACTCTGCTGAGAAGGCGTTTCTGAGTCCTCTCCCAGGTCCTATTGAGCAGGCAGCATCTTTGAGCACAGAGAGATACTCCCTTTGCCTTAGAAGATAAAATAAAAGAGGAGCGCATCCCACGGTTTGGGCCTTGGAGTCAAATCCATTTAACTGAGAAAAGCACCACTTTGAGCAACCTGGAAGCGACTCAAGCAGAGGTGAAACTTGGGCTGGCTCAGAAATAGGAAGTAAATGATTTCTTATACATGACTTGGTGTCACTGCAGTACCCTTAGAAAACAGGAAGAGACAGAAACAGAAAGAGAAAAAAAAAAGTAGATCTGCAGCTTAGGTCTTTAGTAATTGTGACTACTGGTCTAACAACCTGTAAACAGAGGCTGCTGCCCAGAAGCGTAGGTGTGTGGCAACACTGTGTGAGAGATGAGGGTGTTCTATGTAGGCGAGTAAGAACGAGAGCCAGGTGGTCCTCTTCTGGAGATGAGTTTGAAACATTGTTTGCAAAACCATCACACAGAACCCTGGAGCTTCCCTTCATCACCATTACGAGGGCAGAGGCCTCAGCCAAGGATCTCTGGGATGCTGTCTTTAGTTAAAATGCTGATATTTTTAGCCAGGCATGGTGGCTCACTCCTGTCATCTCAGCACTTTGGGAGGTAGAGGCGAGAGGATTGCCTGAGCCCAAGAGTTCAAGACCAGCCTGGACAACTTGGCAAGACCCTGTCTCTAAAATAAATCAAGAAAAATTAGTTGGGTGTGGTGGCATACACCTGTAATTCCAGAAACTTGGAAGGCTGAGGAGGAAAGATTGCCTGAGTCCAGAGGGTGGAGACTGCATGGCCATGAGCGTTCCACTGCACCCCAGCCTGTGAGACAGTGAGACTCCAACTAAATAAATAAATAAATAAAATGTTGATGTTTTGTTCCATATGAATGTGTTTACATTCATTTTAATTTCCAAGATATTGAACTAAATTATTACTTGATGACAGATTTTTTTTAAATATTACTTATTTATTTATTTATTATTTTTGAGTCAGAGTCCCACTCTTGTCACTTAGGCCACAGGGCAGTGGCACACTCATGGCCACCACAGCCTTGACCTGCTGGACTCGGACAATTCTTCCACCTCAACCTCCTAAGTAGCTGATACTACAGGCATGCACCACCATGCCAGGCTAATTTTTTTTTTTTATTTATTGTAGATATGCGGTCTCGCCAAGTTGCCCAGGCTGATCTCAAACCCTTGGGCTCAGGCAATCCTTTCACCTTTGCCTCCCAAAGTGCTAGGATTATAGGCGTGAGCCACTGCACCTGGCCAATGGCTGAATTTTTGATTCCCCTTAAATTTTGTCCCTAAAGTGAGAGCCTCATTCTCTCCCCCTCATCTCAGCCCTGTTCTCTCTGCCTGTGGAAGGAGCCAACACAGGAGTGATGGAGGTGATTACTCTTAAACTCTCTTTGAAAAACACAGCTGTGGAGACCTGAATGAATCTCTGAACCAGAATAGGAGTCAGTAGGAAGCAGCGCCTTTGGGAGTGAGCAGTCAGACAAAACACAAAACTGTCTGCACAGACCATGATAACATGTCATTGACTTTAGGCTGATTTTCTATGGCTTTGAAATGGGCCATTTTTTTCCACTGGAGAGAGGGATGCCTCTTTGCTACATTTGACACCAAGAATATCCAACTGGTCATGAATCCAGCCTCATGTTGAGCTGGAGGGGGAAATTTCATTTGGCAGCTTGTGTTGGGCCTTGGAAGGACCCAATTATGTGGATCCCCATGGCTTCTACTCACAGGACTCTCCAGCACCCAGGAGTTGGCACACTCGGGCTGTGTAAGCCACCACAGGTGCAGGAGGCAATGAGGATATGCAGTTATGAATACGAGGAGACAGACACGAAGCTAGTTGCAGTGCAATGCCTCCATGCAAGTGGCCTCAGTGCAGCTGGCATGTGTGACACTGATGCCTCTAGCATCTTCCTGGTAGCCCAGTAAGTAAGGAAAAAACACCTAGCCCAGGAACTCACCTGAGCAGTGATGCTAGTGTTTGTTCTGATTTATCAATACCTGAAACTCTCTAATGGTTAATTATTTTAAGGACCACAACAGACACATAAACAAAGCATCATGGCAGCCCAGAATAAGAGGGTTTGAGAACACCTTCCTGAAGGAAGCTACAGCTGAGCTGGGCATTGCAGGATGCATAAGAGTTTGATGGACAGAAGAAGCAGCAAGAGGGACACTGGGTAGGCCTGAAAATGCACAAAATGGGTCAAGACTAGTGTGTACTCTGCTGTCCCAAAGGGGAGAGGAGAACAGGGTAGCAGTGACTGTGGAGAGGGAGAGGAAGGTACTGGAAGTGTGGGCTGGCACTAGCCGACAGAGCACCCAGAATCTCATGCTGAAGAGATGAGACTTTCTCCTGGGGTGAGTTGAAGTCCCAAAAGCTCAGGAGCAGGAATTATGAAAAAAGAGAGAGAGTGAGCCGAGGTCTCCAAAGCCATCACGGGGGGCTGGGTTAGATACTCCCAAGGAAATCCTCAGGGAGGACTCTGCCTCCAGGTCCCAAAAAGACTTATCTTTGCTTCTTTTCTCCAAAGTTACAACCTGAATGTACATTGTTAAGATAAATTGATGAAAAGATTTCCTGCACAAAAGCTACTTTAAAAAAATGAAGATGAGCAAAGAAAAATTTGAAAGTTGACTTCATTCAGAATAAAAATATAGCTCGTGAATAGATAAACAAAATGCAGTATTTCCATACGCCAGAATGTTATTAGGCAGTTAAAGGGAATGGAGTCCGGATCCACGTGGCAAGGTAACATTACACTAAGTGAAAGAAACCAGACACAAAGGACACACATTGTAGGATTCTCTTTATGTGAAATGTCCAGCATAGACACATCTATGGAGACAGAAAGTAGCTTTATGGTTGCCAGGGGTAGAGGAAGGCAGAGAGTGGGGAGTGACTGCTAGCGGGTTTCTTGAGGGGTATTGAAAATGTTCTGGAATTAGATCATAGTATTGCACAACTTCCTGAATACGCTAACAACATTGAATCATATACTTCAAAGGGGTAAATTGCATGGTATGTGAATTACATCTTACTATAACAAATAAGTAAATCACTCCCCTTCTTATTTTTCTGAGCACCATTATACAGATGAACTCTCCAGAGCATGGAACTGATAATCACTAAGCTAAGCATGTGGCAACAGGCACTAAAGAAAAAGAAAAATAATTTCCAAACAATTGTTAACTTGTTTTCTTAGGTCTTTTTTTTTCCCCAAGGAAACAAACAAAAACAGACATCTCACTCACTTGCCAAGAGCAGGCCTCATTTGGCAAACTACATTGACTGTTCTTTCAAACAAAACTACCTCGAGTAGCTAAAAGTAAAAGCAGCAAAACTGGGAGGAGACATCAGACGTCCCCATGTCTGAGGGAGACACGGGAGTAGTGCCACTCTGACTTCAAGCCAAAGGACGCACATTCTTGCCCGGAAGCTGTGGTCAGAAGGAGTAGAATCATTCCTTGCCTTTGAGATTCGGTCCCTGGACCCTCCTCCAGTCCCCAAATGGCAGCCCCAGGGAGAGCAGCTGGCTGCTGTATCACGGAGTGGAGCCACCTGGCGCACCCAGAGGTAAGCATGCAGTTGGGTCTGAGCAGGAAATTGGGGCCAGGGCAGTTGGCACAGCCTCACAACCAAGCAGTGGACTTCTCAGGACCTCGGATGGGTCCAGTCAACAGTAGCTAGAAGACAAGCATCTCCAGGTTCCTCCCCAGGAACTCAGGCCTTCTCCCACATCCTGCAATCGGCCTTTCCCTTCCCCATTTCATGACCCCCTTCTGAGAAATGAGCTCGCAGTCCCAAAAGCGTGTGTTAGCTCAGTGAATGGGAATGAACGAATACCTTTGTGTGTTTCACTCTTGTATATTCCAAGGAACACAATTTGTGAAGAACCAAGAATTCCCAGGACCAAGCACTGTCATCCCCTCTCCTGGAGACGCCCAGAGCTGGGTACATGCCAGCCTGTCTCTCGTCCCTCTGTACTCGCCCCTTCTCTGGCTTATCTATCCCTGGTGTCACAGGCAACTGTGGGAGTGTGGTCTCTGTTTTCACCATGCTCAGTCTCATGATGGAACCCCTCACCTGGCATAGTGCCTGGCACAGAGTCAGCCTTCTGTCCATCTCTGCTGAATGATAGAGAAACTTGTAGCCCTCACTCCCCTGAACTAGCTTTGAGAATTAACAAACTGATTTACCAGGTGGGACCTGCCTGGTGTTGAAGGCTCTACACCACCGACTATATAGAAACAGAGAGTGCTGTCACACTGGCAGCTTCCAGCGGGGAAGCCAGTGGAACTCAGGGAGTCCTCTCTGGGACACACATGCTCCCACCCCAGATTCCATTTAAACTGGATCCCTCTTGGGGTCCTCCATATGGCTTCACGTCCTTCACATGGCTTTCTACATTGTCAAAAGATGTCTAATCACCATCCTTGCGTGGTGAGACATGAGGCTGCACCTGTTGAGTCCCTTTAGCGAGGAGCACTCCACAGATGTGTGACACTGCACCAGGGGCTGTTGTGCTGTCTCTGTGCATATAGAAATGTTCCTCCCCCAAAGTGTAATTGGACAAACACCCCATGCAATTATCTGTCTTCACCACCTCAGGGCCACTTAAACGATGTTTTCATTTAAAGCATGATGCATCCAGCCAGTTTGTGATTAATCATGCTAATAGGGGTCAAGGATCAGCTGAATAATTGAAATGGAAACTTTGTTCCCACTGAGAGTTCCTCCCCCTCCACCTCCTTTCTTCCCTCTGCAGCTCCCAAACTGGGAGAGGGGTGCTGTTGGATCGTGGAAGAGGGTGCGGGGCTGCCGGTCCCTTCCCAGCCCTGGTCAGGACTTTGTTACTGACTTGCTTGATGTGAACCATTTCTTGTGGGTCTGTGAAGTCATGGTCTATGCTGCAACGTGTCTTATTCCTCATTACCAAGCTGCATGTCATCCTTATTTGTATCTATAGCGCATTTCTTCAAACTGGCTTGCTTTTATCATTTAATTTGTCCCAAGCTGTAATCACCATGTATGTGATCATATTTTTTTGTGACATCCAGTCAAGTCATTCCGTGAGTGTCACACTTTTTTTTAAAAGGTATATCAAAAGGTACCACCAACCCTGGCTTGGATCCTAGAACTGAAGGGACATAAATGGAAAGATCAGTGAATGCCCACAAAGTCTGGAGTTCAGTTAACAGGAACATAACCATGTGTGCTTCTTAGTCACATGGCAAATGGCCCATGAATATGTGTAAGATGCTGCCATGAAGTTCACTGGGTAAGGGATACAGGAATTCCTAGGCCAACTGCACAACTTTTCTGTAAATCTAAAATGATTCCAATCTAAAAAGTCTGTTTAAAGAAAAACAGTCCCTCTTATAAAGCTAAAGAAAGAAGGTAAAAAGTTAACAAAGAAAACAAAACAGAAGTATCCCCAGAGGTTTGCACACCAGTCTTTGGGCAATGTCAGACCAGACAGCATATCTGAATTTTCTGATCCATTGAGCAACAGGGCTAGGCTGGGTTTGGGTCGGTTTCTCTGCCCAATTGCCCACCCTCCAGGGAAGGCTGAGGGAGGAAGAGAAGGCCATATGGTTCACATCATCAGTGCTGTCATCAGTGGCTCAGTGGGCACTGAGTGGGCAGAATTGTGCCAAGATAACATCCTTCTGTCCCACAAACTAATGCCCCTCAACTGTCCCCCTTCACCTCCTCTGGCCTGTAGCCTCATCCCCTCTCCCTGTGCAGCCCCCTGGACCCTATCTGAAATGGCTCTCATCATGCTAATGGAGATGGCACCATCAAGCTGGCTTCTTGCTTGCACCAGGCTGTGTTTGTGGCACTTTGGGGGAAAGATACAACCCTCTTGGTGCCCAAAACACCCAATGTGCTCCCGCATAATAGCTTTCTGCGGTTCCCTTCCCCAAGCTATGTTGCACATGATGGAAGTGCCCGAGGAACGGGAGGAAAGTCGGGGGAAGGCAGTGCATGTTGTTTCCCTAAGATTGTATTCCTACTGACAAAGACATTATGCAACTCTGAGCATTTAGCTATCAGACTTTACATCACAGAGTATAAAAATAAAATAATGCTCAGTACCTAAAGTGATTGGTGTCACCCATTTTTTTTGGTAGAATATTTCTTTTTAATCAGAAATAAAAAGACCTTATATTTCAGCTTTAACAAGAAAAACTAGTTTTCCTCCTCCCACCCCCAAAAGTTTATTTGGTAAGGAGTTTGTTTCCTTGTTTATTTTTTTAAAGGGAAGAGTTGATAGGTCCAGATGAGGAACAAAATTGCAGCCTGAGATCCTGCCACACCCATCACTTGGGGGGCTGGCTCATCAGTGTCTGTTGGATATATTTACAAAAACAATATGATTAAACGTTGCAATAAACAGATTAAAACACAGATTTGTATATTAGTCCCTGCCAGCTGCTTCTCCAAGCCAAGAACACTTTTGTCCTTATGAAACTAAAGCATGATTTTTCCTCGACTCTAAGTCCTGGCCTGAGAGACCCTGACCCTTCCAGGGATTTGGTTTTCTCTTCCTCTTGGTAGCCTCTTATCTCTCATTCTGGCTATATTACTGTCTATCCTCTGGGTATGTTCTTACTGTAAGTTCCCTCAAATCCTTTTTGGAAGAAGGTTGAGCTCAAATTATAAGCCACTCAATTTTCCTCCAAAACCACAGTTCAGAATCCCATCCATACCCGAAGGAAAGAATTAGCATGGCCTCAGCTTGGTCTTCCCTTAACACAAGGATAACCATTCCTAGCTTTCAGTGGAGCTTGTATTATTTTAAAATTGTTTTCTTCTTTTTAAAAAAACACAACTTTATGGAGGCGTGTATTCAATCTTAAAAAAAAATTCTTCCTTTGTAACAACATAGATGGACTTTGAGGACATTAAACTGAGTGAAATAAGCCAGGCATGGAAAGATAAATACTGTAAAATCTCACTTATATGTAGAATCTAAAATAGTAAAACTGACAGAAACAGAATAGGAGGGTGACTAGCAGAGGGAATGAAGAAAGGATGGTCAAAAGTTACAAATATTCACATGTGCAAGATTAATAAGTTTGGAGATCTATTATTCAGCATAGTGCTTATAGCTAACAACACAATTGTGTACTTAAAATTTCCTAATAGAGTAGATCATATGTCACCACAAATAATAATAATAATGATGATGATGATGAAAAAGGGGACAGAAAGAAACTTTGGGAAGTGATAACTATGTCTACAGCCCTGATGGTGATGATAGTTTCACCAGTGTATACTTATCTCCGAAGTCATATAGCTGTATAAGTTAAATATGTATACTGTAAAACCTCTTTATATAAGATCACAGAGCGAGAAAACTTGGCCAGCTAATGAGTAAGATGAGAACAGAACCCATGCCATCACCCAGAACACCAAATCCCAGATGCTCTTGTTCACATCAAGATGTTCTAGGCATGTACGTACAGAGGGCAGACATACACACAGGTGCACACAGACAAAAGTATGAACGTGAGCATGTGCCCAGCCTTGCTTGCCCTCCTGTCTGCTAAAAAGTGTTCTGGCTTTGTCCAATCTCTCCCTTCTCTTCCTCCTACCTCTGAGGGGGTTTTGTCTTTACTAGACTGTTCTGTGCTCTTTTGTGTGCTGCATAATCAAGATAATTGGAGAGAAAAAAATGACAAGTAACAAAGAGACAGATTCTAATTTTTAAAAATTGAAGAAGGGGCATTATCCCTCCCAGGTGTTGGGGAAACTGGATTTAAGAGTTACTCACTCCTCCAACAAACATTTCTTGAGTATCCACCATGCCCCAGGCTTTGTTGAAGGACATAGGATCAAGGGAGAATAGGGTGGTGCCTCTTGCTCTCACTGGGCTGACATTTCAGTGTGAGAGACAGCTATGAATAAGAAATGAGGGAAGTGATTTTAGGTAGAGATAAGTACAATGAAAGAAGAAAAATAGAGAGATATGATGAGTCATGAGGGAGGGTAGGAAGGCCATCCTTAAACAGAGACCTGAAAAGAGAAGAAAGATTCAGCCCCAGGGACATCTGAGGGCAAAAGACAGCAGATCGAATGGGCAGCAAGTGCAAAGGCCCTGAGGTGAACACTCACTCAGCAGTCACAAAAGCCAACTAAAGAAGCCTAAAGGGTCCTCAGGGTATTAGCAAAGAGGAGAAGACTAGGAGAGAAGCCAGAGTGTGTACAGGGGACAAATGACACAGGACATTTTAGACCAAGGAGAACTCTTATCCTAAGTAGCATAGGTCTTGGCACAGAGGCAGGGAAAGTAATTGAGAGATATATCAGGGCTGACCAGAGGAAGGGAAATTTTCAGCATCTGAAGAAGGGGGATAAGTTCTCTTTCCCGTCCTGCAAGATGGCGGGTGAAAAAGTTGAGAAGTCAAATTCTAAGAAGAAACCTGAAGCCAAGAAGGCTGATGCTGGTGGCAAGGTGAAAAAGGGTAACCTCAAGGCTAAAAAACCAAAGATGAGGAAGCTCTGCTGCAGCCAAAATCATGTCCTCATCAGAGGAATTGGAAGATATCCCCAAACTGCTATATATTTCAGAAAGACCTTCTCCAAAAGGAAGTACTCAGCAGCTAAATCCAGGGTTGAAAAGAAAAAAAAGAAGATTCTTGCAACCGTTACAAAACCAGTTGGTGGTGACAAAAATGGTTGTGCCCAAGTTATTAAACTGCAAAATGCCTAGATATTATCCTACTGAAGATGTGCCTCAAAATCTGTTAAGCCACAGCAAAAAGCCCTTCAGTCCACGTTCTGTGAGCTAGCATCACTCCTGGGACCATTCTGATTATGCTCACTGGGTACCACAGAGGCAAGAGAGGGTGGTTTTCCTGAAGCAACTGGGCAGTGGCTTGTTACTTGTGACTGAAACTCTGGTCCTCAATTGAGTTCCTCTGAGAAGAACACACCAGAAATTTGTCATCGCCACCTCCACAAAAATTGATATCAGCAATGTGAAAATCCCAAAACATCTTACTAATACTTACTTGGAGAAGAAGCTATGGAAGCCCAGGTACCAGGAGGGTGAGATCTTTGACACGGAAAGAGAGAAATTTGAGATTACAGAGCAGCGCAAGATTGATCAGAAAGCTGTGGACTCCCAAATCTTACCAAAAATCGAAGCTATTCCTCAGCTCCAGGGCTACCTGCGATCTGTGTTTACCCTAATGAATAGTGCTTAGACTCACAAATTTGCGCTCTAAGTTTCTTTAAAAGAACCTAATTAAGTAACTGAAACGTTTAAAAAAAAAAGAAGGGGGATGCTGAAATTGCTATGAGTGGCGAGAAAAGTGGATGGAAAAAGAAAGAATTCTGAATTTTAGAGTTCAAAGAATGAGAGTCTTGAATTCTAAGGTTTTGATGTGAGTCATGATTCTGCTTCATGGTGTTCAAGAAATAAAAGCGGAGAGCTTTTATCGAATTGCTTTCTGCTTGCTTTTCTGAGACTGGGCTACATGGGTCCCAGTCCAGGTAGGGTTATATGTGCATTCTATGGGATTTACAAACGTGGGTGAATGTGCCATGTGGGCATCCTTGGAAAAGCTCTAGTCTCTGGATGCATGTGTTTCTCTAACCCTACATGGGAAAAACTGATCCAGACTCTGCTTACATGCCCCTTCCTCTATGCAGTGTGATCTGACCACCCAGGCAGCAGTAGTCTGTCCCACCATGTCAATGGTCCCACCACACCACACACATTTTTCATCACTGGAGACCTTAGCATGGGTATTGTAGTGACTGATTTACATGTCAGTCTTTCTCCTCAGACCACACACTCCTTGAGGATGCAGTCACAGATTTCATTTTCTCAGCCTAGCTCCAAGCAGGCCCTTGGGAAACCATTGGTGAATGAAGCCTCTCAGTTGTGTTAAATTGCTTGTGGCTTCTTCAAAAAAAAAAAAGAATTTGCTACAGTGGGAAAGAAGCAGAGCAGTCATTTCCTTTCTAAGACATGCTGACCAAAGAGCCTCCTCCTGTCCTGTCCTTGACCTTCTGGAGTTCAGCTTGATGGGGCCACCCCTACTCCAACACACACCCACTGACTCGCCCTTCCTAGGTCATGCTAGTGAGCCCTCAGTAAAAACACACCAGTCTAGTCTTGCAATCCACACTTAGCACTGGGGTTGCAGGCTGCTGACATAGTTCCCAGCACGATGAAGCACCTGGCCTTGGATGCCCTGGTACTTATTCTCCAGGGAGCAATCTACTGTTCCTGCCAAGCCCTCTGATCCCCAAGGGAGTCTGGTCCAGAGAGGAGGCCAAAGAGAAAGAAGGCCCTGACTTCTTAAAAGTCAAGCAGTGGTTCTTAAGCATGCTTGCTGTCTTGTTGACTCCTTCCTGTTCTCTTTGGGCCAGTCCCACAGGGTTTGACTCCAGTGGGAAGAGCTCTGAGGGTGTGGCTAGGAGCTGATGCACATGTTCTCTGAAGCAAGGGTGGTGGGGAAACCAAAAGGATGCAAACTCAGGAATGGGGTCTGTATGAGAGCTGTGATTCATGATCATGCCACTGCACTCCAGCCTGGGCAAGAAAGACCCCCAACTCAAAAATAATAATACATTTTTTAAAAGGTGAGAACAGCACCTTGTGTTTATTGCTAGCTCTTGCTAGCACGTAAGGTCTACCTGGCACACAGAAGTGACTAATCATTATGATTGCTTGAACAATGGACCAGTGAAGCCTGCAAGCTGTGCTGGGAGACAGGCATTGTCGTTTCAGTTTTGGGACTAAAGAGTAAGCCTCCAGTATGCTAAGCTGAGGGTGGCGGCAAGAGCCAAGTGGGATGTGGGTCAAATTCTCCAGGCTGCCACTGGCCAAGTCCAGTTTCCCGGCATCACCCTATGCAAAACCCTTCTCTACCACTACCAGAGGGATTTTATTCAAACACAAAATTCCATCCATACAACCCACTCTAGCTAATGCCTTGCATTGGCTCCCTCACTCTTAGGACAAAGAGCTGTCCTCCAGCCTAGAAGGGCCTGTGTGGACTGGCCTCTGCCCACCTCCCAGCCCCTGCTCGAGCCCCACTTGTTGCCTGTAGCCAATTACACATTGGCCTTTCAGCTCCTTGGACACCGGCCATGTCAGGGTCCCCAGGAGACAGGCTCGTGGTCTGAAATATCCTTCCATTTTTATGGCCTCTACTCAACCTTCAGTTATGTTCTCAGGGAAGTCTTGGACACCTGCTCCCTGACCAGGTCAGATCGCTGGCACTCATCACAACTGTCATAAGACAATTAGATGTGTCATTACTTGCTTCACAGTGCCATCCCCATCAGGGCAGGGACTCTCTGCCTTGTTCACCAGTTACTAGCCCACAGCTGGGCATGCATGGATAGATGAATGGATGGATGGTAAATGGATGAATGGGTGGATGGAGGGATGGCAGATGGATGAATGGACAGATCCTCGAATCTTCTCCACACTTTACTTATGCTGTTCCCTCAGCCTGGAATTAATTTCCTTCCTTCCTTGGACTTCCTACCCAAAATCCATCCATCCATCCAGGTGGATCCAAATTGCTGTCTCCTCAACAAAGGGCTTGGAGACCCTCCAGTTGGAAGTGATCTCCCTGTCCTGAATCTCAGCACGGTTCCTGTGAAACTTCCAGGTGAATCTACACCTGCCTCACATTGTAGTGCAAACTGGACTCTAAGATCTTCCAAGGTGAGAGCAGGGCTGGGCATGGTGACTCAAGTCTGTCATCCCAGTACTTTGGGAGGCTGTGACGTGAAGATCACTTGAGGCCAGGAGTTTGAGACCAGCCTGGGCAACATAGGGAGACCTCGTCTCTGTTAAAAAAGAAAGAAAGAGAGAGAGAGAGAAGGAGGGAGGGAGGGAGGGAGGGGGAGAGAGAGAGAGAGAGAGAGAGAGAGAGAAAGAAAGAAAGAAAGAAAGAAAGAAAGAAAGAAAGAAAGAAAGAAAGAAAGAAAAAGGCTTGCATGGGTGTGGTGGCACCAGTAGTCCGAGAGGCTGAGGTGGGAGGATCACTTGAGCCCAGGAGGTCAAGGTAGTGGTGAGCCATGATTGCGCCACTGCAGTCCAGCATGGGCAAGAGAGTGAGACCCCTAACTCAAAAATAATACAGCATTTTTTAAAAGGGGAGAGCCGGGCTCAGTGGCTCAGCCTGTAATCCTGCACTTTGGGAGGCCGAGGTGAGTGGATTGCCTGAGCCCGCGGTTTTGAGACCCTCTGGGCAACTTGGCGAGACCTCATCTCTACAATAAATCAAAAATTAGCCAGGCGTGGTAGCGTGCGCCTGTAGTTCCA
>NW_007253798.1:652706-668429 GCF_000164805.1 Carlito syrichta
GTAGTTCCAGCTACTTGGAAGGCTGAGGCAGAAGGATCGCCAGAGCCCAGCGGGTCGAGGCTGTGGTGGCCAGGAGTATGCCACTGCACTCTAGTCTGGGCAACAGAGTGAGACTCCAACTCAAAAAAAAAGTGGGGCCGGGGGAGAGCAGCACCTTGTGTTTACGGGTCTACCTGGCACACAGAAGTGGCTAATCACTATGTTGAATGATGGGCCAGTGAAACCTGCAAGCTGCTCTGTGAGGGAGGCAGTGTTGTTACATACACCGTCCTACAGATGAGGAAGAGAGGCTGTTTGAGGTGAAGCAGCTCATCCCAGACCACTCTGTCAGTGATCGGCAAAGACAACATTTGGGCTCCCTGTCAGTACATTCCACCAATTACACCAAGCCTCTGCCTTCCGCCGACATTCTCCCCTCATACTGCTGACCACAGGGCTGGGCAGCCCACATTCCTTCACTCTCCCTGGGTTCTGCCTCCTCTCTTGGAGAACACCTCCCAGCACTCAGGAATTCCATTGGCACCAGTGTTTGAGGCCAACACTAAGAGCACAAATTCCAAATGATCTTCGTTAAAACTACTACAAGTGTTCTTAGAGGACTTTGCAAAAGAGGGCTCCCTCTTCAGAAAGTCCACACCCAGGACCCGGGATTGAGCGCTATCTGATTCACCTGGTAGTGATTTCACAGCTGCGGTTGAATCTTGGCTTGGTGTCTCACCAGTTGTGGGCAAGTTACTTTACCTTTCTACACCTCAAGGTATTCATCTGTGGAGTCAGGGCAACAAGAACCCTGGGCACTTGAGAGAATTAAGTACCAGATGCTCACCACAGGCTCGGGTGTCGCATAAACACCCAGCACATGCTCATGGTAGCGTGATCGTGGCTGGGATGATCTCCCACAAAGGTCTGCAATCCTGAGGCATCTCAGGAGGAGGGTGCTCAGGAAAGAGCTGCCTCCTTCCACATCAGAGCGGGATGCTGGCACCGCAGGAGAGGTTATCCCAGGAGACAGGAGCCATGTGGCTTGCCGGGAATACACAGATCACGGTGGCAGGTCACGCACACATCAACACGCCCCCCCCCAGCCTACGCACCCACCTCCACACCAGCCCCCTCACATTCTCAGCCACGTGCCCCAGCCCACGTGCACCAGCAATGTGGTTCTCTCTGGGGCCCTGGCACCTACCAGGCCAGTACCCCTGCCCCTGCTGGAGACCCCTGCATGGTTGGAGGCTGTGCTGGTGGGTCCCCCATCTAGGCAGGTGAGCCTGCCGGGCGGGCCAAGTGTATTTGCATATAATTTGCATGTGTTGACACAGCCTTTCCCATCTCTGCACAGAGCACTTCCAAGCTAACCTGTTATTACTGTTCTTCCGAAGCTGGTACTGCCTGCCGCCCACTGCCAGCGAGTACTATGCAGGGAGGCAGGCCGGGAGCTGACTGTGTGACTGGGCAGGCCACACCAATCTCCCCAGACTTCAGGTTCTTCCACAACAGCAAGCCATAACACCACCTCCATTGGGATGATCCAAGACAGGCCCATTGCACACCAAATTGGAGTACTCACTAGAGTGTGGGGCTGTTTATTGTGACCCTAGGGACCCCAACGTCCTTCCCAGATGACATTTCTGAGTCTCACACAGTGGTTCCCCTATGTAACTAGTTATAGCAAATATATAAAGATACAAAAGGCCTAGTTAAATCTGAATTTCAAAGAAAGAATGAATACTAGTTTAGTATTAAGTATGTCCTGCACAATCTTTGGGACATGTTTATACTAAAAAAAAAAAAAAGGAAAAGGAAAAAAAATCATTGTTTACGTGAAAAATTTTCACTGGGTATCTTGCAGTTTATCTGACAGCCCTACCTGTGACCCAAGGCCCACTGGTTTCTAGTATTACCAATAATATCCTGTTTTCTCACAGTTTTTCCCTAAACTCAGAGGAACAGGGGCTCTACTTCCTAAATGTGCAGCTTCCCAATCTAGGGCAGGGAGGGCAGAGGTCACAAGTGAGGTAAACTGAGAATTGCTGAGGGGAGGCAGGGAGAGAGGGAGGGGGAGAGAACTAGAGAGAGAGAAAACATGTGTTTCCTAATTTAGTTAAAAATCTAAAATCTGTTTCTCTTTGGTTTCTGTGAGGAGCCCGGTGGTTGCCATTGCGAACGTGAGGCCACATTTCCTGTGGCAAAGGGTATGTGTGTTTTCATCAACAGTGCCTGTTTCTAGGGCTCTTCTCAGGATGTGAGGCCCATGGCAGGTCACAGAGGAAGAGGCAGGCTGTGGGGTTGGGGGCTGCTTTGGCCCCAGGTTTGGAGTGGGGCGTCTATCCCTGGGGGATCCTTGGAGAGCCTTTGCCCTGGGGTGGATAACAGCCCCTCTTCCTGCCTTTAGCTCAGTTTTCCCCGAGGACACCAGCCACCTGGAACCTTTCACAGAACACAGTTACCAGATTCCTTACTTGTGCTGAGTGGAGAGGGTGCTTAGCAGGGGGTTACAGAACTCAGGCACCTGAGCTCAAGTCCCAGCTCCCAAAGGACAAGGTTCAGGCATGAAATGTGTGCAGAGTGATTCTGCAGAGAGTATCTATGTTCTCTCCCTCTGATGGGCTGAGCCTAGGCTTCCAGAATGGATGCCAGAGATAAATGTGTACCTCACTCAGGAGTGATGATTTTCCTTCAAGATTTTTTTTTGAGGGGAAATCTCATTTTATAGAAAGATCAATGGATATGCTAATGGAGTATAATACAAAATTTTAAATGTTTAAGATAAAATGCAAAAAGGAAAATAAAGTATATGTCTCCATTTCCTCTTGCATAAATGGTGACGGGGCAGGCGGCAAACTCACAGCACCATTGTGGAGATTAAAGAAAAAAGATGCAAGAAAAGCCTTTCCTTTCCTCAGCACAGCACCAAGCCACAGTGAAATCTTTCACTGGAACTTTACCATTGAGACGGGGCCCAAAGCTTAAGATCTCTTTATCTGGGCTGGTTCATCAGACCTCCACCTGCTTAAAGAAATCACAAAGCATCAAAAGACATCTGTTTTGGGAGCACCAGAGAAAGCTAGTAGAACAGTTGATTTTTCTATGGGCATCCACTGGTCAGACCTCAAACAGAGGACAGATATCTGAAAGTCACTTGCCTTGTCTGACCTCTCAAGATAGGCACCCATTCAATATAAACCTCTGTGACCACACACGTGACCAGCCCAGAATGGAACGAGAATTTCCCTCCCAAGGGAGATGCCATTGGCTCGCTCTAACCCTCATGGCCTATGGCCAGAGCTGAACACAAGTGCTCCCAGCCCAGAGCTTACAGACTGCATCTGTTCTCCAAGGCTCAAGATACCCTGTGAAGATGTGGTCAGCCATGTCAAAAGTGCAGGGGTGTGGCCAAAAGGGCAGAACTCACCCCAGATACAAGAGTTTGAGATAGAAAGGTACAGGACTGCTGAGTCACCTGTCTGAGTGAAAGGACCCCATGACATGAGACCCAAGGTCAGCACCCTGCTTGCTCATACCTTCTGTTCTGACTCTTCCTCCTAAGAACTTCAGAAATGTCATGGTGGCCATGCTTCTCAAGGATTGAAATTTACTTTGCCAGTGGTCCTCATCTTCACCTTTATGTATTTCTCCCCTCCACAAAAAAGGTCTGTTGCGTGGCACAGACATCATGGAAACCCTTCCAGCTTGTTCCAAAGAGATCATCTGTGCCCCTGTTGGATGGACCAACCTCAAATGATTAGGAACTTGATGAAGGCTACACAAGAGCCTTGACAGGTGGTGCTGAGCAATTAGTAGTCAATGGTTCAGTCTAACTCTAGGATAGTCTAGATAGTAGGGGATATTCTGAATAATCTAAGAAAGTCCAAGGGATGTCTCTTCTAACTGGGGACCATGATGGAGTCATGCTTCTTGTGGACCTAATAATTGTTGCAAATGTACAAAAACAGCCATCCCAACAGTATGCTACCACTTGGCCTTGGGTTCCTCATTCTCAGCTCAGAAAGCGAGGTGCCATGCTTATGATAACGTCTGCACTTAAATGGCTCTTCAGACTTACAGCCTCGCCTCTGAAATATGAACAGGTTTTTTCAGGGTAATTAGCCACACATAATTTCATCCAGGAGCTGATCAACCCCAGTCACGTAATTAGTTCCTGCTAAAATATTACACTTTGTCAAAACTCTGTTGGAAGATGTTCTCTGGTTATGAAATCTACTTTGTCAAAATCAGTGTTGTTTGGCAATTAGGGTGTCTCATTCTTCTTCTTTTTGGTGGGAAAGATGCCCCCAGAGCTTTTTTTTTTTAATTCCAACTCATGATCCAACATCTCCCCGCCCCCCAATTTCAGCTAGTACAGCCTTTCCTTTTTAAAAAACAAAGCATAACAATTGCAATTCTCCCTTGGCCAGTGGCCAGACAGTCAAGAGCTGGAGCCAGAAGATTAACGGATGCCCCTGGAGAGGACAAGGTCAGAGGGAACATTCTGGACACATGTTTGTGTTGGAGACCAGACCCCAAAGGACTGAAGAGCACCCAGACATGAGGGTCAGCACCTCTGGCTTGAATGACATGCTAAGGCCCTTCAGAACCCATGTAGGAAACATGCCTGTGACATTAATTAATGCCAGGCAAAATGTAACAGCAGATCTCAGAAACTAAAAATAGATCTTTGCCAACTGATTCATCCCCTGACTGCACAGAATTCGGAGCCTTTTTATCTGCCTCTCTTCTACATGTACGTTACATTATGGCCTTTTTTTTTTTTTCTCTTTCTCTCCATCTTTGTTTGTTCTTCCTTTATGTCTCTCCTTCTTGTTGAGAGGTTTAAACCTTCCAGAAGGGATGTCCCCACGCGGCTACCCTCCGACCCACAGAAATGCTCAATAAGCAAGGAGACCATGTCTCTTCCTGGCTCCCATGGTTATAAGCCATGTCCTTTGGACTTAATATTTTCCATGCCGATGTCTCTGCCTGTTGCATCACACACAGAACTCTATCGCTTCGTTTCCGATTACAGTCCCTTCTATTTTAAACTTTGTTGATTTCTACTAGGAAGGAAGCCTATTTCATACAGATTAGCTGGACAGCTGGGTCTGATTGCTTCTGATTACTGGGCTTGGGGCCACTAGGGAAACAGGTTTCCCAAAGCCCCTTGGATGGAGAACCATTCCATTTGGCCCCAAAAGTGTGGGTCACTGCTCACTCTTAGTCGGAAATCAACAGGTCAAGCCAAAGGCAGGATCACACCTTCATCCACATCTCAGGCTTACGAGGCTGTGCTGAAAGGTGGGGGAGGGGGCCAGAAGCCCCTTGTTACAAAGGAGATCGTGGGGACCTGAGTGAGGCTTGTGTCAGAGATAACTGCGTGTACTTGGAAGGGCTCATCCACCACGCCTGCCTGATAGCATCACTCGGGAGGCTACAGACCAGGCTCAATGCTTAAGATCCCTTCATCTGGCCTTGCATCCCAGACCTCCAGGTGCATAAAGAAATCACAAAGTCCTCTCTCACCTTTCAGTGGTCAGTCCACAGGCAGGTGGGGGCTGCCGCTCTCTCCCGAAAGCCGGTGGCTCCGATGAGGCAGGAGCATTCTCCCTGCTCGTCCCATCTCTGCCTCTGCTTCTCTTTATGCCTTCTCTAGAGAAAACCGAGTGCTGGAAATTTAAAAAAAGAAAAATTGTGTGTGTAGCGGGCGGTGGGTGTCGGGGGTGGCGGGGCGGCAGGGGGGTGGCAGAGGGACACCAGGGGGTAGGTGTGCAGCCTGCCCTGGTGTGGGTTCGGGTTTAATGGCCGACGCTGGTGATACAGTTTGCCTGCCGAGGCTCTGCCACGGCAGCTCTGTGTGTGGGCGGCAGCAGCTACACGGCTGGGTTTCAAACCATTACACTGAACATTTGCAAACAGATAAAAAAACAAAACCATCCGGTACAAATGGAAACTTCTGTTTTCCTTTCTCTCTGCACTCTTTCCCCTCTCACCTCTTCTCCAAAGTTGAGAAGGAAAAGGCTGAGGGTGGGCATTTCTCCCTCGGGGCTCCCCCGGTCACATCTTTTCCAGTCATGCCACTCCCGTGGCAACTGACATGGACAGGGAAGTCAAGTCTTCAAGACTTACCCCCACAGCATTGGGGATGTCTAATCACAAGAGAAAGATTTCCCTCCTCCAGGGGCTTGATCAGAATCCAGCCACTGACAGTCATGCAGCCAAAAGAGGGTTTGGGCTTCATATCTGACCATCTCTCATCCTTCCTAGTTTCAAATCTACCTCGGAACTGGCCAACACAAAGTGGGCTGAGGCATACTTTCATATCTGGGTGACACTTTTCCCAAAGAACATCCTGTGAAAGTAGAATGAGATAGTCCAAGAAAAGAAAAGGGGTCCTGTGGTCACACTATTGTGGGAAAGGTTGCCTCCTGTACTGCACATTAGCAGGAAAAGGCCCTGAGATGTCCTACAGTAGAGAATCCCATTTTACTTTGTTGAATCCAATATTTCCAAAATGTGTGAGATGTTAAGTTGAAGGATCCCTTCCCTCATAACAACAACAGCAACATCCCAACCCTCACCTCAATGGTAACATGACCCAAATAAATTATTTTGGCCAGAAAGCAAGAGAGGGCAGAAAAGACAGATATTGGCTATAAAGTAGGTCAAAGTTTGCCATCTCAGGAAATTCTCATCTTGGTATTAATTGGTGCCACCAATGGTTGTCAGTGAACTTAAGACTGTGGTTTGACCAAGTTCATGAACAGGAACAGACATGGACGATTTCACAGAGCTGTAGGTAGCTGTCGACGTGTCTCCTTTTCTACTGCACTGGATCTCCTCGCATCTCTAGCCAGACATGGGGACAGCCTGAGTCTATCCAGGGAACTGGAAAAAGCTCCCCAGGTCACTATGGGGCAGACTTGCTGGGCTTCCCTCCCCTAGGACTCCAGACAGCTGCTGGACACTGTAACAACCCCATGCGATGTCAGAGCCTGTGCCGGGCTGTGAAACTTGGGAGGCAGAAGAGCAGATGGCGCCAAACACAGACTCCAAGGGATACATCTGCTGAGCAGAGGCGTTTACGTTGGGATGATGTCACAGGAGGAGAGGCAGGGAAGTTGACACAGGGACAAGAGAAAAGAGAATGGCCACTCTGCGTGGGGCATCATGCAGCAAGGGAAGAGCCCCCAGACCCACCACAACACACCATCTGTGGGTCTCAGGAAGCCCCTCGCTTTATCTTGGTCTCCTCACCTGAGCACAGTTTAATATGACTGCTTTCCACCAAGAGTGTGACATTGGGCAAAGTCTGGGGACATTTTTGGTTGTCAAAACTAGGGGAGGATGCTAGGCACGCAGGAGTGCAGGCCAAGGATGCTGCTGAAGACCCTATAATACAAAGGACAGCTCCCAGCATGGAGAATGATCCAGGCTTATATGTCAGTAGTATGGAAGGTGAGGAACCGAATCTCAGTGGACCCTCCTGCTTCCTTCCCTTGGTGGGGCTCAAATATGACAGTACATGCAAGAATCCCAAACACACTGGAAGATGATTATGTTACACTATTTAGTAGGAAAGATACTTCCATTTCATCTAGAAGGCATTTAATTTGTTGGGTGACAAGACAAAAACAGATGGAAAGTAAAGTAAAAACTCTTTGCTTCATACCAGAGAAAGAAAGAGAGAGAAAGAGAGCTGGCTTGCTTCATAAGCACTCCAAATTACAGGATTTTTTAAAGGAAAAAACAAGAAACAAAAAGAAAGGAAATGCCTCCTCTTGCTTAAGTAATCAGACAACTTGAACTCTGTGTGCAACAGAGTGAAATGGGTACAGAAAAGCTTTAAAAAGCTTGTGAGCACTCGGCAGATAATCATTCGTAATTAGAGCATTTTATAGAATCCATTAAAGAGGCTTTAAACAAAGCTGAAAATTATTTGTTGACCTTTCCTCTGAAGGAGGCTAACGGTCATGCTGACAACACTAATGCGTCCGGCCTAGTTGGGGATTTTCTTTTAAAGAAATCTTCAGCCTGACTTGCAGTATGATCCTCAGCACGCAGAAAATTATTAGAGGCCAAGAAAATAGGAAAGAAAAGGTGAAATTTAAAATGATGCTTGAGCCAGCTGCCTTGCCTTCAAGAAGAAAACCTGGCCATGTTTCAGTTTGGCCTCTCACCTCCATGTGGGACTTGTCAGGCACAATTCAGAGTCTGGGCTCAGGAAATGATTTTCTCTTCCACGGTGAAGTCCTAGGTAGGTGTGAACTATGGAAAGTCAGGTGGGGCTGGGCCTGCCATAGCTGGGATGAGGGTGGGTGCCAGCTCAGGAGAGAAAAAAGAGAGGACATGTGTGAGGAAGCAAACTCACAGACCACCGTCCCCTCAACAAGGCCTTTGAGAAAGGACCACCAGCCATGTTCCTGACAAGGACTCTGAGCAGGGCTCGCACTAGCCAGTGGGTGGCTTTCTCTGAGCATCAGCATGGAGAACAAGACCTGCCCGCTGGACCTAACTCTCCTGTGCCTTCTCCTCCCACAAGCTCTTCGCCAGACCCTCTTCGCCAGCAAAATGGCGAGGAAGAAAAACAAAAGCACAGCCCCCTGCCTTCATAGATTCATAGTTGGGGTAAAAAGACAAAAATGTGAAAATGCTCAAAAACATCCAATTCATTCAGTGGCTGGGAATTTGAGCCTCCACAATGTACTAGGCGCTATCTGAGGAAGGAAAACATGGGTAGGAAAATTATTATCGAAAGACACAATGAAAACAGAAAAGTACTAGCAAATTCTAACTGGAGTGTTTTGTTCATCAACTGCTTCAAAGTCGAGGCCACTTCTCTTTGTTAAAAGGGGTTATGAAGGGCCAGGTGTTAACAACCTCCTGGTCTCGGCTGAGATCATTGGAAAGGAAAAAGCTTGCCCACCCTGCCATGCGTTGTGATTTGACGCCAGATTCCGTGTACCCTAAGGACATCGTGCGCTCCACCACAGCTGCAAATCCCAAGCTTAGGACACATTACCTTAAGTACTGAGAGGGCGTTGAAGAGGAAAGGGGCACAGCTGACTTCCCGTGGGCATCAGGCTCTTCACGGAGGGAAGAAGGCTGTTCAGGACCTAGGACAGCGCCCGGGCCCATTTTCCAGTTCTCAGTCCTTCCCAGCCTGCTTCCAGGTGCGTTTCTCTGCGCGAGCATTTCTCATCACCGGGAATCGGTCACTCTCTCCGTGGGCGACACCCGCTTTCTGCACGCTCGCCCACTGTGCTCTGCTTCAGGCCTCCACCTATTCCCACTGCTAACTACTGACCCTTTCCACTCACAACTCAACTGTACCCAGTGGTTGGTTCAGTTAGTCTATATGCAGCCTACCAGTTGGGCAGAGTTTGCCCTCTGGGCCAGTCGGTCTGCTGCAAGTCATCCATAGAGCACTGCTGTGGGACCAGACAGCTGCCACTGAGCCAGCACTGAACAAGAGGTCAGAACCACACAGGGTTCCCCAGAGCTATACAGTCAGTAGTGCCCTGCAGAGTGTCCTTCCCAACGCTGGTGCTGGGAGATGACTTGCCAGGCCAATCCAGTGGTTCACAAGATCATTTCACGTGGTTCACAGATGAATTTTTTGAACTCGAGTAGTTATATTTTTATTTTAATGTTACTTTGACAGTTCAGCTCCAACTGACATCTCAAATTCATGTGCTTTTCTTTTAAATAAAATTGCAATTTTAATATTTAATAATATTTAAATAATATTTTTCTTCAATTTAAAGAAAAATATTAATTTTATTCTAAAATTTACGTGGAATGGCAAAGGAACTAGAATACTTCAAATAATTTTGAAAAATAAAAATAAGTTAGAGAAATCACACTACCTAATTTTAAGACTCACTATATAGCAACAGTAATCCAGAGAGTGCATTATTGACAGAGATAAACATCTAGATCAATAGAAACAGAATATAGAACCCAGAAATAGATTCACACACATATGTTTGACTGATTTTGACAAGAGTTCAAAAGCAACTTAATGGAGGAAGAAGAATCTTTTCACCAAATGATGCTGGAGCAATTAGACTCTATAGGGGAAAAAAAGAATGAAAGAGAGCAAGAGAAGAAAAATATATACTTTTTTTTTTTTGAGTTGGAGTCTCACTCTGTCGCCCAGACTAGAGTGCAGTGGCTGCTCCCGGCCACCGCAGCCTCGACCTGCTGGGCTCCGGCGATCCTTCCGCCTCAGCCTTCCAAGTAGCTGGAACTACAGGCGCGCGCTACCATACCTGGCTAATTTTTTATTTATTGCAGAGATGAGGTCTCACCAAGTTGCCCAGGCAGGTCTCAAACCCGCAGGCTCAGGTAATCCACTCACCTCAGCCTCCCAAAGTCGCGGGATTACAGGCTGAGCCACTGAGCCCGGCTGAAAAATATATTCTAAATCTCACATCTTATACAAAAAGTAACTCAAGTGGGTCATGGATTTAAATGTAAAGCTATAAAGGCTTTAAAGAAAAAAAAGCTTTGAGCCCTAAGGCCAAGGTATAATTCTTAGATAGCACACCAGAAATACAATTGATAAAGGGAGGGGAAAAAATCAATAAATTAGGCTTTAGTAAAATTAAAAACTTTTGCTCTACCAGAAACTCTGTTAAAGAGGTGAAAAACAAGATTTAAATGGGAAGAAATATATGCAAACCACTTATCTGACAAAGGGCTAATATCCAGAATATTGTAAAGAATTTTCCAGACTCAGCAGTTGCGTGCACACACACACACACACACACACACACACACACACACACTCCAATTTAAAAATGGGCAGCAGACATACCCCCAAAGAGACAGACAGAAGGTCAACAAGGACATGAGATATTCAACATCATTAGCCATCAGGAAAATACAAATTAAAACCATGATGAGATATCACTACACACTTATCAAAATAGCTAAAAGTAAAAATGCCAACACTACCAAATGCTGGCAAAGATGTGGAGAAACTGGTCCACCCACACACACATCACTGCTGAAACTGTAAAATGGGACAGACACTCTGTAAAACAATTTGGCAGTTTCTTATGATATCAAACATGCACTTATCAGTTAACCCAACAATTGCACTCTTGGGTGCATATTCTAGAGAAGTAAAATATGTTTTCCTGTACAAAACTGTATATGAATAGTTAGAGGTACTTTATTTGCAGTAATTTTAAAAAACACTAGAAACAATCCAAATGACCTTCAACAGGTAAGTGATTAAACAGGCTGTGGTACATCCATACCATGGAATATTATTCACCAATCAAAAGAAATGAGCTACTGATACACCCAGCAAGTTGAGGAACCTCAAGCCTGAGAGAGAAAAAAGCAATCTTGTATACTACATGAGTCAACATATAAAACATTCTCAAGATGACAAAATTACAGAGATGGAGAAAGAACTAGTAGTGCTGGGGGTTAGAGATGGTGAGTGGGCTGTGACAGGCAACAGCCTCATGGGGCTGGGCAGTTTTGTCACTTGATAGAGTTGAGGGTTACCTGTATCCATACAGGTGAAAAAATTGCATAAATCTGTGCACATACACACACACAAATGAATGCATGTGAAAACTAGTGAAATCTGAATAAGATCTGTAGCATTGTATGGTACTAATGTCAATTTCACACTTTTGATATTATAGTGCAATTAAGATGTTACCATTAGGGGAAACTGGGTGAAGAGTCTCTGGGACCTCTCTAAACTATTTTTGAAACTTCCTGTGAGTCTATAATTATTGAAAAATAAAAGATTTAAAAAACAAAGAATATTAACTAAATAATAGAACAGGTGATTCATGAATTCAGAAAAAATTGTGATATGGTTCATATACATGATAGAATATTGCGCAGTCATAAAGAAGCACAAATATATGGACTTCACAGAAACTTGGATGGATTTAGAGTCTATAATACTTAGTGATCTATCACAGAAACAAAGAACTGAGTACCACATGTTCTCACTCATAAGCAGACCCTGAACATTTACCGTAATACTGTAAGAAAGGATTGGCAGTAGCAGGATACAGCCTGGGTGGGGGGAGGGGGACACATAACATCAGTAAGGGCACCTGATCTCAAACCAGAAAAAGTGGGGACCAAAGGGAGGGCCAAACTTTACCTATTCAATGTCCACTTTTATACCTAATCCTGAATTTCACCCCACATCTTTAAAATTATATATATATGTATGTATGTATGTATTTGTGATGGTGAAACTGACATGTCTAAGTTCTGAGGACTGTTCTTCCATGTAGCAGAGGACCCAGTAGTCCCAACTAAGAGCAGACTGTCTGAGCATCAAAGCCTTATGCATCTAGTGCATTTGCTAGAAGCAAAACTCTGGCTCTTCTCCAGTCCTGGTCTGGTCAAATTTAAAATCCCAGTAGCCTCTGGGTCCAAATGAACCAGTTTTCTAGATGGCCAGAGGCCTTATTTAAACTCAGCTGAAATGGAATTGAATGACACAGCAGATGTCTTTGAGATAAGAGCAGCCTCCAACAGAAATATCAAATTTCATCAGCTCTAAGACACACAATTGCAAGAAGCACCATTATTTTTTGTTCCACTCTGAAAGAAAAATATGCTGCCAATTAAACCATGACACAATGCTTTCTTATCACTTGAAATTTTTAATTTTACTTATTGAAAGAGTTCTTTGAGACTTAATTAGACAGATTTTTATCATGTATTACTATTGTGCATACATAAAAATGAAAACACGAGTAAAATAAATTGGTTGTTATTCCTCAAACTACCTTACATGGAGTCCAACTCCTCTAAATCACTGTTCAGCTCAGACTGGTTGATGTCTGAGGTTTTTCCACACTCTGCCATCCCCATACATTTATCCAGAAGCATTGGTGGTGTGACTTTTCTTCAACGAATCCAGGCAAGGATGAAAAGTCATGAGTGCTGGGCTTTAAGTAGACTTTTAAATTGCATGAACTTTTTTTGCTCTAGGTTCTACTTCAGCAACATTGCTAAATATGTATGATTTGTCCCAGAACTCCAGTCCATCCCTACAACCATGACTTTCATGGGAGTTAAAAGAGACCTCCATTGTTTAAGCTTGGGCTCTCTTCCAGTGCACTTACACTGGTCAGTTGTATGTTAGTTACATGTGTTCACTGCAGAATGGACTCTCAGGTTTGGGCGCTGGTCATTTGGACGTTCACACATGCTCAGGCCATTTACCGGTGTCATGGCCTAAATAGCGCACTGCAGGCTCTAATAACTGTCCTGATTTATGAAAAGCAAAAGTGTGAAAACATGTGCATCTTAGCAGGTGGAGTGAAAAAAAAGAATGGAAAATAAAATTTTGTAAAGAAGTGTTCATCTTAGAGATAATGAAATACAATAAGTGGACAAATAAAATGTCAGATGGCAATAATGGCTATAAAGAAAATAAGGCAGGAAATAAAATCGAGAGTAACTCCAAGAAGGTGGATAGAGAGAACTTTTCTGAGAAGGGGACTTGAAAATAATGAGAAATGAGGTGCCAAAGGAATATCAGAGAGAACGTGTCTCTGATTCTATCCATCAGGGTCGGTTAGCTCAAACTGCAGAACCAAGCAACCCCAAGTCTCCTAGTGTAAAGCAATAAATATTCATTTCTAATATTTGTAATTAATATTTTACATCCATAAGCAGGCAAATTGAAGTATTTTCCAAAGTTCAAGACCCCAGATTGATGGAGAAGTCACTGTCTGCAATTTCTCCAGTTGCCATGGCAAAATCAAGGGGCAAATTTCCAGGACTAAAAGCTTTTGCCCAAAAATGTCATGTGTCCCTCTGCCCACATTACCTTAATTACTAGGGAGACTTACTTTGAGGGGATGAGGAGTATCATGCAATCTATCATATACTTGTGAGAAGAAATACAAATATTTGGTGCACAGCATTTACAATGACCACACAAGCAGAGAAGAGTAAGCCTGATTGCAGTGAGGTGCAGACTTGCACAGAGGTCAGGAAACAGGACTGAAGAATGGGGGAAGAGGGGACCAATGGCAGAGAAAGACAGTACTCTAGAAAATGAGGAAACCCCTCAGCACCCTGAGAAGTGGGGAGACTACCAGTAACTCAGAAAGTGAGGAGATTCACTTTCTAGAGTGCTAGAAAGTGAGGAGATCGTCAGCACCCCAGAAAGTGAATAAACCCATTGACATCCTGAAAAGTGGAAAGACCTGTCAGCACTTTGAAAATTAAAGAGACCCATTATCACCCTTAAAAGTGAGCATACAAGCTGGGCTCGGTGGCTCAGCCTGTAATCCTGTGCCTTTGGGAGGCTGAGGTGAGTGGATTGCCTGAGCCCACGGGTTCAAGACCCGCCTGGGCAGTGAGACCTCATCTCTACAATAAATTAAAAAATCAGCTGGGCATGGTAGCGTGCGCCTATGATTCCAGCTACTTGGAAGGCTGAGGAGGAAGGATCGCCAGAGCCCAACAGGTCGAGGCTGTGGTGACTGGAAACGGCCACTACACTCCAGTCTGGGTGACAGAGTGAGACTCCAACTCAAACAAAAAAAGTGAGCATACACATCAATACCCTAGAAACTGGAGAATTCATCAGCCTCCTAAAAATTGAAGAGACTCGTTAGCACTCTGCAGAATGGGGAGCCCATAGGCACTCTAAAAGTGACCCATCTGCACCCAGGAAAGCAGAAAGACCTGTCCTAAAGCCTAGTCATGCCCCAGAAGCCACAATGTCATCCTTACTATGACCTCAAAAGCCTGCAGGCAGAATCCAACCATTAATTGTGTAATGAGGTGGTTGAATTACACCTAATTTCCACAAATGCTTTTGTTGAACAAACATTGCAGAGCCAGAATGTGGTTTTCAATCATTTAATTAGTCTTCCAAAATGTTCAAAAATCAGTGTTAATCACAGTTTTAAAATAATACATTTAATGTGTCCCTAAATACATCACTGTGCCTCAGCACTATTCCTGCAATTAAATATGTTGAGTAATTCATACACATTTAATACCTGGTGCTTGGGATTTTGAGAATAATGCATTGCTGAAAGCAAGTACCCAATGGGTAAGTTCCAAAGGGCCTCAGCAATTTTCTCTAGGATGGCCAGAAAGAAAGAGATCATGATCTTGGAATTGGGGGTGGATGCAGAGTTGATACAGGCATTAAAAATGGGCTTGGGATGTGATGCAGGGCCAGAGCAGGCCTATCACAGAGTGACACAGCTGTGTCCCAGCAACCCTATGGGCACCATTGGGTCTCTCCACCCAATGCTGGTTGCTGTCCATGCTCTGTTGGCACCACTCCCACCTGCCTGGAGTCTCTGCCTAGATGTGTCCATGATGGTGATGCTGCTGAAAACCAAAGGTTAAAAACTGCAGGTTGACTGTGCCTTTGCAACTCCTACTCCACACAATAATCCTGCACCTACATCAGCTGAACAGCTGGGGAACTAAAGGAAACTCTCCCGGGGTGGGGGGGGGGAACTAAAAAAAAAGCATCTGAAAGTGTAGAAGTGATAATAGGGATGCCATTTAATGCTACCATAATTTGTTTCCATTAATAACAAAGTGGAGGAGATTTACCAGATAAATCTCCCAGGAATAACCAAATCCCATCACATTCTAACTGAGTATGTTCATTAGTCAGGAATGTATCATTTCTGTGTATTTCAGGGGAGAAAATATCAGACTGGTTGTTTGACAGTAACTGCAGGGAACTTGTTTTGA
>NW_007253798.1:668449-741617 GCF_000164805.1 Carlito syrichta
GGGGGGGGGGGGGGGGGGGGAGGTGGAGAGCTAATGCAGACCCCAGATTTGATATCCCTATAACATCTGAACCACCAAGAGATCCTCCAAAATTCTGAGTTTGAGGTTGGCACTTCTTTGGACCTAGGGTTATCAAGTAATATCTCGGCACTCCTGCTATCCATCTGAACACAATGAATTTTTGTTCATTGGTGAAGAAGAATTAAGAGAGATTGATCACATACAATACAGTGAAAGTGTTAGATATTTTTCACCTTGTACAATGTTCTATTGACACACTCTTTAAAAAGATATTAAAGGCATATGAGAGTATCTAACATGTCAATAATCTGAATATTACCAATCTTGAGATTAAAGTTTTGGCTTTTGTAATAGTGACCAAAAATAACAGTGGCTTAAGCAAGGTAGATGCTGATTTTTCTTCTGTATAATAATCAAAGCACAGGCAGTCCAGGGGTCGGTGGTAGAGCCACAAAAATCAAAGACTCAAGCTTCTTCTAGCAGGTTCTCCCTCCTTAGAAAATGTGTTGGCCTGCAGGGTTCAAAATGCTGCACCACTTCATTTCAGGAGGGACAAAGAGGTGAAAGGGCAGGCATGGCCCTTCCCTCTAAGGGCCAGACACAAAGATTGCATAGCTCCTTTCTGATTATAGTTCTTTGGTCAGAATGTAGTCATCAGGCCTTACCTAGCTGCAAGAGAACTTAGAGAGTCTTCTTTCTATTCTGGGTGACCACATGTCCAATTAAGACCCAGAGAATCTGCTATAAGACAGAAAGGAAAAAAGATGTTGGGAGACAGCCTGTAGCTCCTGTTATGTTGCCTTTCAGGTGTTTGAAGTCTGGTGGAGAAGAGAATGGCCAAATTCCAACATTTCATCTTAGAAGAAGCCAAACACCCATTGGAAAGGAAAGTCAGAGGACAGGGGAGGCTTTGGACCATAATCAAGAGGGAGCTACAGTATCTACCACAGAGGATCATGGCAGGTTTAACAAGAACTCACAAGCACAGCACTAGCTGGGTATCAGAGAGCACCCTAGGCTCCAGGGTCTCAGGACAGAACTTGTGTCCTTCCCACCACTGACTGTCTGGGTAACTGTGGAAGGCAGAATTCGAAAGCTTCCCCATCCTCCAGTTATTCAATCAAACTTCAATCTAGGTACTGCTGTAAAGATATCTTGTAGATGGAATTAAGGTTATAAATCTGCTGACTTTAATACAGGAAAATTATTCTCAATTATCTAGTAGGGACCAAAGTAACCACATGAGCCTTTAAAAGACAGAACAAATGACAGAACAGTGCAGCAGCAGGGGCAAAAAAAGCAGAAGATGAGGCAGGAGTGGACAGAAGAGAGATTCAAAGCATGAAAGGGACTTGACAGCCCTTGCTGGCCTGAAAGTAGCCATGAGCCAGGAAATGAGGTGAGCTCCAGATGCTGAGAGTGTCCTCCAGCCCACCACTGTGAGAAAGCAGGGACCTCAGTCCTACAACCATGGAACTGGATTCTACCAACAACCTGAATGAGCCCTGAAGCAAGTTCTTCCCCCACAGACCCCAGAAAAGATTGCAGCCCGTTGGCATCTTGATTTCAGCCTTGTAAGATGCAGAGCAGAGAACTAACTGAGACATGCAGTACAAGGACTTCTGAGAGATTGGGAGATAATAAATGGGTATTGCTTGAAGCTGCTAAATGTATGGTAATTTGCTATGGCAGCAATAGAACATGAGTCCAGTGACCTTGTGCAAGTCCCTTCTCTGGAGCTGAATTTCCTTATGGGCCACAAGAAGGATGATTGCATGTCCTCCTTAGGGCTGTTTTGAGGCTAAAATAGGAAAGCTCAGATGACTGGTGTGTAGGAAACAGTCAACAAATGCTCCTACAATGATACAGATTATTCTTTTTTCATCTTGGAGATGAAGAGGCTGCTGGAGGTGGGCACCTGGCATGCATAGTCTTCCTCACTCCTCACCACAACTCTACAGCAGGTCTTTTTACAAAAGAGAAAACTGAGGCAAGAGGAGATCAAATGACCTTCCCAAGGTTGTGCAGCCAGCAAGAGGCAAAGCTGAGATATGGCCCCAAGTCACAGGGCTCCAGAACTCTGTGAGGAGTACTTCAGGGCTCCCATCTACTCTCACTGCTCAGGGAAGCACAGAGAGGTGGGAGTGGAGGGGCCTCCCTGCCAAGCACATAAAGACAGCAACTTGGGCTTGGGTGATTAACACACTCCTTCAGGGCCTGGTCCATGGTGGAGCTGGTGGCCATCACACCAACCAGCTTGCCTTCCAGTTGAGGAATACTTGAGATAACGTTGAGGGTTTGCAGAGGATTTGAGTTAATTCATCAGTGTAGCCATCCAGTGGTTACAAACCTCTTGTTCTTCCCAGGTTCTGAGAAGTCCAATGTCTCACTAGCAGCTTCTAAGAGCAGGCTGCCTGAGGAAAAAGATCACTGGGTTCATTTGTGTGTCAAGACCAAAAGAGAAAAGAAGACAAAGAAAGCCCCATGCAGCTCTGTTTTTCCTTTGGTCTTAGAGATGTTCCATTTATCCAGCAATCATTGGGTGGCTTACACATGCCAGACACTGTCCTTGGTGCTGGGTGACAGTGGTAGGCAAGATGACACAGTCCCTGCAAGGAGATATAGATCAAGAAGCAAGAAAATAACCAAACAAGTCCATAAATCACTGTGGAGACAGGGGGCTCTGCAGGCCTGGCTTCTGCTACTTCAAAGCCTACATGGGAGGAAAGGAAGGCGGGTGTGGAATGGGGTTGTGTTGACTGCTGCTGCTATACTCTGTTCATTGTTTAACAAGATTCTGGGCATCACAGCCCATGTCAAGAGGGCTAGGGTAGCCTTTGATGCCTCTGAGAAACCTCAGGAAGCTGACTCAAACATGCCCAAGACATCCACCAGGAACCCAGAGGAGGCTCTGGGCTGTGTTGTATGTCCATTTCAGGGTGCTAGGTCTTCCTTGCTGGTGACCAATGACCCATACTTCATGGCAATAAGGCAATGACACTCACCTCTGGAACCTGAGTGTGAGCAGAATGGAAGTCAAACAGGACCTCAATGAGCAGGGAAGGAGGAGGAGACTGAAAGATAAGAGGACATGAGCTCTCAAGTCTCGACTCCTAGACCCCGACATGTGCTTCTTTCTCACTTGCTCAACCAGACTTTATCTCCTCGCTGCCGAATGCCTTGGCCTGCTTGTCACTATCAACTGATGCTTTCTGTTCCCTTTTCCTTCTTGGCAACCATCAAATTGAGGCCACATGGGCCCACCCAGTCCCGTGGGCAGAGCCGCCCAGCTCTGCATGGAGATGCCTATGCACAGATCTGCATTGGTGTACATTGCTGTAAATCATCTCAAAAATTGACTTTGGGTGAAAGTTTGACAGTAAGGTGTGTTTTCCTACTGGAAAAACAAGCACAGCAACTGCCCACGGCAACCCTGCAAAAGTCATGCAGAAGAAGAGGTTGAATAGGCCTTCACAGATCTGTTGAGAGGCATCCAGCTGTGGTCAGTGGCACAAGGGGCCACTGTCTTGCCTTGGAATCCTCAGCAGATCAGAGCCCCAGCCCCATGGGTTCTTGGCATGGCTGACCCAGGTAAGCAAGGCTGGAGAAGTGGCCATCACACCAACCAGCTCCCCTTCCAGTTGAGGAATGCTTAAGATAATGTTGAGGGTTTGCAGAGGATTTGAGTTAATTCACCAGTTTAGTCATCCAGTGGTTACAAAAAAGTGGGAAAAACATAAGGAGCCCAGTAGCAAAAAACATCTCCAGAAGACACACTGATGTCCGAGGAATGTATGAAAGGATGGACATATATCTGGGCAAAAACATCTCCAGAAAACACACCAATGTCTGAGGAATGTATGAAAGGATGCTGCACTTCTTTGATCATCAAAAGAAGAGCTGATGACATGAGATTGCACTTTTTAATCTATTAGACAGGCAATGAGGTGATGTATTGCCAAGGCTAGGGTTGGCAAGGCTTGGGGAACAGACCTGCTCCAACTCTGGTGAACTTTCTGGTGACCAATTTGGCAATATTGGCACAGTGATTAATCATCTAGAAATTTTTTCCTGACAACATAATCAGACAAATGCACAATCTGTCTGTACAAGGTGGTTTATTGAAATCAGACAATGCCCCCCCAAAAAAAGAGAGAGTTAAATCTCCAAATCTTGACCAGCTAAATTAAAAGACATCTGCACAGTGAAATGCAATGCAGTCATTTAAAATACTGATAGAACACTGCATTTTTTAACGTACAAAGATATCTCTATCCTATTACTGAGCAGAAAAATAGCAAGTTACAGAACAGCACAAGACGATGTTCCCATTTACGTAAAATTGCTCAGACAATGGAAGTGTGTGTGCCCATGCACAGCGAGACACCAGAGAAGCTACCAGAATGTTACCCCTACGTAGAGAGAACTGGAAAGATTTTAATTTTTATCTTTCTGCTTTCCTGTGTGCTTTGAATTCTTTACAATGATCATGTGTCATTTTTGTAATCAGAAAAAGTACAGTGAAAACGGTTTCCATTCTAAGAAGAGTGCAATTGAATGAGGCACAAAAAACACCACTTTCTGAAGACCCTTGCTATGCCTGGATGGACATAAACCCATCACCTGCCCTGGAGACAAGAGCTCTGTGAAGTTGTCCCCTCTGGGCCGGCAGGTGCAGCCTCACACCCCCAGGACTGCACCAAGAACCCACTCCCCTAAAAATGTCCTGCCCATACCAAGAAGCAGGCCTCTCTGTTCTAGTCCAGAACCCCCAACCCCCCAAAGATCCCAACATCCAGAGGACCATAGGCATAGGACGAGGACCTGTGAAGCAGAGGATGAAAGGGTGAGGACCCCCACTGGGTGCAGGGCAGGGTGGGCAGCAAGAAGTCCCTTAAGGGCAAAACATTTGGAGCCAGACAAAACAGCCATGTGTCAGTGAGTAAGGGACTCTGCCTCCTCTCTGTTGAGTGACATATGATGGTACCCACCTTGCGAACTTCTCCCAGGGACCTCAAACCTGGGCTTCACAGTGGGAGCAGACTCATTAGTACAAATCACAAATTATCACCATTATTAGGAGTGTGACTCCTGTCCCCGTGAGCATCAGAACTCTGACTTGGGCATTGAGGATCAAGAAGATATACTCAGGAGTGAGAGAGAGAAGAGAATAAGGCAGGCGGAAAGTTGAAGCAGAGTGGATGCCTCTTCTGGCCCCAGACCAAGAAGGGACCCTGAAGGCCGAGGTGAGAGGATTGTTTGAACCCAGTAGCTCAAAGTTATAGTGAGCTCTGACCACACCACCACACTCTAGCATGGGTGATGGAATGAGATCCTGTCTCTTAAAAAAAAAAAGTAAAACTGGGAACTGGTAGGCTGGTGCCAGGAGCCTCATGTTTCCCTCCACCTCACCTGCAAGAGAACATTTCAAAGGAGGTGGATTCAAAGGCATTTTGCTTTTACTGAGCACCTGCTGTGAGCCACATGCTGACACACCCATTCTATTCAGGTCTCACAACAAGCTGTGATAAGAGCATGACCGCCCTTTTTTCTGATGAGGAAACCAGGCCTCCCAGAGCTGAGTAACTGACTCCCAGTCAGCAAACATCAGACCCAGCTCAACCCAGATGCCAGGTTCCTAAAAACAAAGGCTAGAAAACCATGCCACATTTCCCAGATCTCCCTCCCAAGAACCATTTAGAATATCCACAAAGCCTGGAAGATACAGATGCATTTACACCTATTGTGTGTTTATGGCTCATTTCATCCCTGGGACAAGAATGTAGGTGAATCCTGTTACCAGCAGTTCCACTATCACCATCCAGCTCTGCAAGAGAGAGCATCTTGCGTCTCCAAAGTGCCCTTCTGCCTCCAAGAGACCTGAGGCACACCCGCATCCACAGGGCCTGTCCATAGACTCATCAGGAGGCGAAAGGAGCCAAAGGCTCCAAACATATTTTTCTGGCCCTTGCCCCAGCAATGTGTAGGATGCAGGCACATCAGGTGACTGTTTGCTCGCGTGCCAGCAGGAGTTCAGCGCCCCTGGAAACTGAGGGGGCCTTTCACACTTTGAAAACCCACACATCTTCCAATGGCTACAACGGCCCACATCCTGTTGGAAAAATACAGGGAGGGAAGGAACTCGATGCCGAAGCCAGGAATGTGCTTCCTGGTCCAGCCTGAATGCCACATCTCTCACGATACCCACCCAGAGAGCCTTCTCTCCCCGGCATTTTAATGTCTCTCTCTCTCTTTTTTTTTTTTTTGGTCTTCCAAGTGTTAAAGTTTATTGAGGGCATGAGGGGTCTCTCTCTTTTTTTAACAGCAAATGCCAATCAGCCTCTTCCTGGGTGCCTGGCCCTTCCTGGCCCCCTCACCCTGCCCCAAAGTCCATGTGGAAAGTACTGTCCTTACCCCACTGACAAGTGAGGAAACCAAGGCTATACGATGTGTTTCTTCTCTAACCAGATCCAACCAAGGTGCTGTCGGCTTGAATTCAACACACATAAGAAATCTTGAAACCTGCATAAGGTCTGAGTCTAGTTAACAGTGTAACTAGTCTCAATGTCCTTCAACAGGTGGATAATAAACCTGTAATATACCCCTTCCACAGAATATTAGTCAGCGATAAAAAGAAATGAGCTATTGGTACACCCAGGAGCATGGACGAAGCTGAAGGATTTTAGCACTCACTTTTTAAAAAAATGCCAGTTGTGCACACTGTGTGATTTGAAACATAATATATTACCAGAAATGACGACATCATAGAGTTAGAGAAACAGTTAGTGGTTGTCAAGGTTGCAATGAAAAGTGAGGTTCAACCACGAAAGAGCCTCACAGGCAGCAACTTTGCAGGGTTAGGCAGTTCTGCATCTTGATAGTCTTGGGCTTACCTGCATCCTCACAGGTGATAAAATTGTGTGGAACTATCCATGTACACACACACACAAAAGGATGTATGCAGAAGCTGGGGAGAGCTGAATCAGGTCGGTAGCATCATTAAGTGTATTGTACTGATGTCAATTTCCCAGATTTGTTTACATGCTATGATTACATAAGGTGCTATCACTGAGGAAGTTGGGTGAAGGGTCCATGGAAACTCACTGCACAATTTTTGTAACTTCTCATGAGCCTAAAATTATTTCAAAATCAAAAGATATACACCTGTTTCTTATCACCTCGCCGGCCTGAGCCACCATTCACCTCTTACTTGATCAGGCCGAATCTGCCTCTGCAACCCTCTCCAGGGGCTCCTGTCTCATGTAGAATAAAGGCCAGGTGCATTGCCAGCTGCCAGGGGCTATGTGTTCTGCCTGCCAGCTCACCGCTGAGGCGCCATCTCATCCTCTCCTCCTGGACCTTCCAGCATTGGAGCTCTGTCCTCTCAGCACTCCTGTGGTCACCTCCTCCTATGCCCTCAGGGCTTGGTTCAGATACTACCTTTTCAGGGAGATCTCCCCACCCCAAACCACTCATCTATCAGGCCCTTCTAGGATGGACAGAGGAGGAACACCAGAAGGCTCTCTCAAGAGATGGAAGTGTCCTGTATCCTGATGGGGACAGCAGTGTGACACGTCAAAGGGAACACGTTTGATCTGTAATTTGACCACAAGTAATTGTACCAGATTTGAAAATAGAATTGCATAATTGGGAGTCTCTCCTCACTGGGACTGTTCCATCACCCTGTTTATTCTTTTTCTGGTGTTTGTCTCAATCTATGGTCATCTTTCTATTTATTTGTTTAATGTCTGTTTCTAGACACACATCACACACCATACGTCTGTGTGGGCACACATATACATACTGCACACACACACCGTGGCAAACCACCTCCACCACCGGGCCTAGAACAGCAGGCACGAGGTTTGACCAGGCACGCTGCATCTCCAGTGCATACATGTCTCCCATGTGTGACACACTGTGCTGGCACTGGACTCTGAGCTCACCAGGGAGTTTCTAGACTCTCCTCTGTATCCTCCCCAAAGCCTTCCTCCATAGCTCTCAGCCACAGACAGACCCCAGCCTGGAAAGACGTTAACTGAAGACACAAGCAAAAGAGACCACAAGTAGAATCTTTGCCCTTCGTTAGATCCAACCCTGATGGAATGTGGAGGCACTGGATCCTCTGGAACTCAAGATGAGTGATTGGGAGGAGTAAACAGCAGTAAGTGAAGGGAAACCCCCCATGACTTTTCTTGGCCAGAAGTTCAGTTCAACTTTTTTTTTTTTTGGTCATCTGATGTACACTTCTTGAGCATGAAGTCATGCTCCTTGGACCAAAGCAACCAAGGCCTTGCTCTGGAAGCTCTTCTATTCTAGAGGGGAATCACAGATACTAAACATGTAAATATCTCACAGCAAAAGTAACAAAACCGCCACACTGAAAAATCAAGTAGGAGACCTTTGAGCAGAGATCAAATGAAGGAGGAGTGAGTCTGTCTGAGAGAAGCCAGTTCTAGAAACAGGGGAAAGCAAAGGTCAACCCAATGAGCTGAAAATACATTTGGGATGAGGGAGGAAGAGCACAGAGTCCTGTGTGTCAGGGTGGGGGCAGGAAGATGCAGGACCTCCAGGCCATGACAAGGACTTGAGACTTTACTCCACATGAGAAGGAGGCCACAGGAGGGCCTGGTCAGAGACAGCAGGATCTGACTTGGGTTAAACAGGATCCGACCAACTGCAGGGCAAAGAGGAGACTGCAGGATGAGAGGACAGGGCCAGAGGAGCCGTGAGAGGTGGGTGGCCATCATCCAGGGAACACGGAGCCGTGATGTGGACTCAGCGATAGTGACAGAGGTGATGAGAAACAACCAAATTGTACTTCAAAGGCATTTTCAATGGTATCTGCTGGTGGATTTGAGTGTCATGCCAAGAGCTTTGCCCAGAGCCATAGGAAGAATAGGGTTGGAATCCACTCAAGAGGCAATCAGAGGAGCCCCCTGAGGTGAGGAATCTTGAGGCGAGTAGGGCCAAGGGTGGGGGATGAGGCAGCGAAGGGGACCAGTGTGGTGGGGCCAAGGCCCAGGCAGAAATACAAACTTGGAGTTCATCAGCACACAATGGCACGTGAGGCTCATTCCTAATACCTGGCCCAGGAAGGAGGCAGGGAGCACGTCCCAAGGCACTCCTTGAAAGGACAGGCTGAGAGCGGGAAATGCATCTTGCTTTACTCTTCTCCCTGAATCTTAACACAATGATGAGAAAGTAGAAGCTATGCTTTTGGAGAAATGCACACTTCAGGTATAATTAACTTTACCAACTTTGTCTTTTCAGAAACAGACTTCCAGGTATCTGAGGTGTCTCACAGTGGCAATCAAGCTTGCCTAGAGTAAAGGGAATTTACAAGGCCTAAGACATGCATTGGGCAAGGATTGTAAAAGTCATGAAACTTGTAATTACAAAAGTTATAACCACTCAGAGGGAGAGCAGGTGGGGATTCGATCTTCCAGTAAATTGGGCACTATCTACAGGGAAGCCAAGGATCCCCTGAAGCTACCCATTGGGAAAGTCTAGGAGATAAGAGGAAGTGCACCCTCCACTAGGTCTAAGGAATGTCGTTTGGGAAGGTGCAGGAGAATTAGAATCCTTGTCACGCCCTTCTCTAGGGGCTATGATAATGTGGGCGAACATTAATGGGTCTCTGTGTCACAGGTTCTCCAAGACATCCACAGGTGGTCGATAAGGAAGTCACAGCAGTCACGGCAATCACGTGCAACATCTCCAAGAAAAGGATTTAAGCCAGGACTCTGGGGGACTATGACTCCACACTCACCTAGAGTGTAGGCCCACTCCCTGTCTGTGGGGGGTGAACTTTTTTTAAATAAATTTTTTCTTCTCTCACCTCTGTGTGTTGCAATTCTTTGCAATTTACTCAGATCTCTGGGTTGCCAGCACACACCTCAGCTTGCCAGCCCCGGCAGTGCTGTGCACCTCCCCTCGCCTCTCCACCCTCACCCTAAGTCCAAACCCTAACACTCCTCAGAGGAGGAAAAGGCAGCACCGAAGACTGAGCCAGAGACCAACCAGCTTGGCAGAGAATCAAGAGAGAGTCTGTCCTGGAGGACAAACAAGAAAGCGTTTTCTGAACAAGAGTGTGACCAGTCATGCATAACACGACTGATGGAAAAGGCGAGGTGAAGGCCAAGAATGGACTGCGGAGTGTGCAGCCTCTGGCCTTGGACTGTCTATGGGGAATGGGGCAGATGGAGGTGGAATTGTAATGGATTTGGATGAAAATGAAGGATGGCTAGAGAAATAAGGTGTGACTAGAGAAGCATATGGGATCAAGACCAAAGAGGTTTTTTTCTTTTTTTCTTTTTTTAATGATAGAAATAGCAGCAAGTAGCTGGACCTGGTGGCTCAATGTCTGTAATCCCAGCACTTTAGGAAGCTGAGGCAAAAGGATTGCTTAAGCCCAGGAGTTCAAGACCAACCTGGGTAACATAGCAAGACCCCATCCCTACAAAAAACTTTTTTAATTATCCAGGTGTGGTGGTGTGTTCCTGTAGTCCCAGCTACTAGGGAGGCTGAGGTGGGAGGATCGCTTGAGTCCCGGAGTTAGAAGCTGCAGTGAGCTATGATCATGCCACGCACTCCAACCTGGGTGAAAGATCCAGACCCCATCTCTTAGAAAAAATAAAGAAAAGAAATAACAGCAAGTTATAAACACCTTGAGGGAAAGAGATGAAAGAAAGGGGGCCGTGTGGAAGCATAGAGCTTCCTCATAAGCAGAGAGGTTGGCCCCAGGTAGGAACACTGGCTGCTTAAGAAATGGCATTTCTTAAAGAACTCTGTTACTTTCTAGCACAGGTCATGATTAAAAGTAACTTCTAACAAAGTGTGTTCTGCCAACTGGGGACATGTGCATGAGGGACACTCAATAAATATTTGTTGATGTATTGATTTTCAAGTGTGGTTCTGCTGGATTTGAACACACCAAGCCTCATGTATAATTGGAAGTATCTT
The DNA here is from genome assembly GCF_000164805.1 of Carlito syrichta. Classification (NCBI taxonomy): domain Eukaryota; kingdom Metazoa; phylum Chordata; class Mammalia; order Primates; family Tarsiidae; genus Carlito; species Carlito syrichta. The sequence continues at coordinate 679,436 of NW_007253798.1, forward strand.
GTTGCACCCACCTGCTGAGCCAAAGTCCTTAAAAACAGTCTGCTCTCAATCCAGCTCTCCCTCCACCCAGCCCATAGCCAGGCCTCCATTTAAATTATCACTTCAAAATTGGTAAGGCCTGAATTAATGAGATTTTACAGCACTCACGACTTTAGATGAAAATCAATGCAGTTCCCAAATGTGAGTAGAAGAAAAATGATTGGGTAAAGCAGAAACGGATAAACAACTCTCAAAATTTTCTCTGAGAGGCCAGCCAGACCCTTCCCCTTCTGGGCCTTGCTTCAACTCTTTGGCATAGCTGGGATTTCAGAACCTGCATGACCAACACCTACTTGGTCTTGTAGGGAGATTGAGCCTGTTACTGTCAAAGCCCAAGTCCTCCTCGGTAGGGCTTGTTGAACAGAAAGTGTACCCATCAGGGCTGGTCATCTCAAGCTTCCATGTGTACCTGGAGTATCTGGGGGCTCGTTAAAGAACAGAGTGTGATGCTGCCAGTCTGGAATGGAGTCTCGAGGCTGTGTTTCCAGCAAGCTCCCCTTGGATCCCAGATCCTGGGGCCACTTGAGGAAACCAGGCATTTTGGATGCTTTGGTCTGCAAGTAACAAAAGCCAGCACTTTAGAATGGCTGAAAGCACAAAGGCTTGGTCTTATCTCACATACCAAGAGGTCTCATGGCAGAGTAGGGCCAGCAGTGACCAGAGCAGGGTCTCTGGTCCCTAACAGGGACCTGGGTCCTTTCTTCTCTCTGATCTGGCCCCCTGGTGCGCAAGCTCTGTCCCCCGGAGTGTCATGCTCATAAGATGATTGATGCAGTCACCGGCATCGTGTCCCACCCTAACCACATCCAATCAAAGAAAAGAACCAGCTCTTCCTCCAGTCTCCTTCTAAGATAAGTGTTTTCAGAAACCCCCAGCAGACATCATCTTATGACTTGCTGGCCAGGCCTGAGGCACTTGCTAACCTCAAACCTAGTCCTGGTCCAGGAAATGTGATACCTAGGACTGAATGCAGAATCAGAAGGGATCCCCTGCCCAGGGATGGGATGGCCATCCCAAAGACATTTCCAGCTTAGAAGAGACTGGGATCCCACATCAACTAGAGGCTCTCCCAGCAAGGACAAGGAGTGGTGGGCAGTCATGTAAGGGCCATTAAGAGCCTCATGTTCCCCACCGCGCCTCTTAGAGTGGCTGGCCCTTGATGTTGGGGCTGGGAAGAGAGGGCAGCTGAGGTTCGAAGAGAAACGGTTTGACTGGAACCCTTTTTTCTGACTGTAATCTCAGGGTCCCGTTGCGTAACTTCCTCCTCATTTGGGTAGTGAGCCCAGTGGCAAAAGGTGTCGACCCTGGACATGCTGTCCCCAGGGAGGCATCTGACCACAAGCCCTGCAGTGCCGAGGCTTTGGAGTCAATAAAAGCTAGAGCAGCAGCTAATCACGGTTGCGAAGACCCAATTATCACAGAACTTGGATTGCTAACCCTGAGACAGATGGTGAGTCGGGTACACAAAAACAAACCCTACATGGCATTGGGGGATCCTGCCAAGGGACAAAAGAGATGACAGTTTTATTCAAAGCCAGAATCTGTACCCAGCTGTGCTTCCAACCAGCTTGCAGCAGCACGAGGCCAGCCGAGGCTACCAACACAGTGGCCATTTTTCTTTGGCAGTGGGGCCTGAGGAGTGACCCTGGAGGCCGCGGCTACAGAACAGGAACAGTGGCCCAGTGTCCTCCTCCCCCTCAGAACCTGATGAACAGAAACGGCCGTGGGGGAAAGTTTGTTTTTCCTGAGTTGCTGCAGGATCACCTGACATTGCCACCAACACAGATTACTTTGCATCAGATGCTCCCTCCTCCCCCACCACACCTGAACCAACAGCAGTGACCTTCACGGAGAATGGCAAATCTCCCCTGGCAGGAGGAAGATGTGTGTTGCCTGCTCTGTGGGCCTCAACTAAGCTAGTTTGAGGTTGAAACTTCAATTGATCCTCTCAATTGGCACCCTCTTCAAATATGCTTTGCTGAGTTTCTTAATCCGGTTTATGTCCTGTGAATGAGAAGCCTGATCAGAACGCAGAAATGCTGATGTAAACCAAATGCCTCGATCAGAGACCTTCTCCCAAAAGCAAGATCCCTTGGGGTCTGTGTGGATGGTTCTGGAAAGACCGCCACACTCCTAGGAATTATGGGTGGCCCCCCTCCCCTCACCTGCACCAACCCTGCATCAAATCACCTGCACACTTCTCTCCTTCCTCTTTCTCCTTGGTGTGCTTGTCAGCTGACTGAATCTGCCCCCCTGCCCTTCCCCAAATGATGCACCAGGTTCTGTTTTGCAGCTGACTGTGCTGGCCCACCAGGCGGGGGCCTCCTTAAAACCTGGGCCTCCTCCACCGACATCCTCACACCAGACCATGCACAGAGACTCCACAAAAAACAAAGACTTGGAAAAAGCCCTCTGCCCCCATGAAACGTCTTAGCCGGGGTCATTTGGGTGAGACAGGATGTTCACATCTGAAATATGCCTCTGAATATGCAAGTAGGTTTTTGCCGTCACTTCATTCACTATGCATAAGATTTCCACGCACGGCTGGTGATTTTCTCTCCCAAACAGATGCCCCAAACTTCCTGCCTCTCTCTCTCCCTTAAACCCAACATCTGGGCCATCTGTGTGGATGCACCGTGCTGGGGGGTGGAGGGCAGCTGCGTGTGGGAAAGGAGATTTAGGCCGGGGAGGCCAGCTTCAGCCCTAGAGCAGCCGGAAATTTCCCAGGGACTTTGGGCAGACCATCAAACCTCCCGAGGCCCAATTTCCTCCTTGACAAAGTAAAAAAAAAAAAAAAGAAAAGAAAAGAAAATGAAGCTGGTGTTAGCCCTCCTGCCTGCCTGGTAAGGCTTCTAGGAGGAGGAGACAAAATGTGCGACTGCTTTGAAAATTAGAAACGGTGATATACAATTGTAAGATACAGGAAATCAGCTGGGCTCGGTGGCTCAGCCTGTAATCCCGCCTTTGGGAGGCTGAGGTGAGTGGATTGCCTGAGCCCACAGTTTCGAGACCTGCCTGGGCAACTTGGCGAGACCTCATCTCTACAATAAATCAAAAATGAGTCGGGCATGGTAGCACACGCCTGTAATTCCAGCTACTCGGAAGGCTGAGATGGAAGGATCACCGGAGTCCAGTGGGTAGAGGCTGCGGTGGCCAGGAGCGGCCGCTGCCCTCCAGTCTGGGCGACGGAGTGAAACTCCAACTCAAAAAAAAAAAAAAGCAAAAAAAAGATACAGAAAATGACATGAGGCATTTCAAAATGCACCATCAAGCCTCTCTAGGAAGATTCTGGATCCAATTGAGCCCCCCTAGAATTACTTTGATGACTATGAAGAGCAGAGGCAGAGTGACATGATCACAGTCAAAATAGCACCACGCTGTTCACTGCAAACTCGTTGCAGGGTGGACACAGTGCTAAGTGCTTCTCACATGCAGCCCACCTGAGTCCTCCCCACTCTCTGATCCTGACACCAGCAGGGTCCTCACCTTACAGAAAGATTCTCAGAGGGCAGCAGGCTCACTTAATGCCACACAGCTAGTCAACGGCAACTCTGTGACTTGTACCCAGGGCCGACTGACTCCAGGCCCTTAATGCTCACTTGCCCACTAGACTAGACTAAAATCCTCATGTCATGTCTGACCATGTGCGGACCCCTTCCCCTGTGAGCCTCAGTTTCCCTCTCTGCAGAAGCAGAGGATGAGCAAGAGACTGGATGCTGTGAAGACCCCTTCCAGCTTGAGCAAACTCTAATTCTTAGAATAAAACTTGGTTGAGAGCAATTGCAAACTCTTCAAGGAAGCACTTAGTGACCGTGCTTCACGCTGCTCCTGGCTGTGCCTTTTTTCTCCCGCTGTGGAGATGGGCCAGGAAGAGAGAAGAGCTTCCTGTTGCTCACTTTATAGCTTCCAATTCAGGCTATGTTTGCATCTAATAGACTGTCAACCGCATAGAGGCAAGTTGTCGTGGGGGGGCAGTTTTTTAGGCTAATTTCTTCCCTCCTCCTGACTCTTCCTATTTTTTATAATCTTTTGCCTTACTAGACTCAGATGTGCAAGCCTGTTGTCAAGGCAACATTAGGTTTCTCTCTGCACTCTGATGTCTCAATGGGGGTATCCATGGCAACAAGAATACCTTGTGCTTTCAAAGTCAGTGACCTTCTAAAGCTTCGTGGGATTTGTGGAGTTAAATTATGTTTAGACAACTTTTTACCACAGCCACTAATTTAGTATCTAATACGCCTAACTGATGACGTCTGTAACAGTTAGCTTTTGCTGCGTAACAGATAACCCCAAAACCTGGAGACTTTAAACAATAAGCACTGATTACTGCTCTGAAGGTCAGCTGGGTGGTTCTTCCAACTCAGCTGGACACACACATCTGCAGTGAGCTGCTCATCTTGGCCAAGCTCTGTCACGTGTTTGAGGGTCATTTGGCTGTAGACAGGATCAAGATGACCTCATCTAGGACAATTAGGCTCTCCCCCACAGTGTCCCCATCCTTCAGCAAGCTAGCCTATGTTTTCCCACATGGAGGCAGTCAGCTTCTGAGGCTGGGGTGCAAGAAAGCAGAAACTCAAAGGGGATGCTGAGGCCTGGGCTTGGGACAGGCAATGATCCCTTTTCACCATATTCCATTGGCCAAAGCCAGTCCCAAGCCAGGCCAGGTTCAAGGGGCAAAGAAGCAGACTTCCCCTCCTGGTTGGGAAGAACTGGAAAGTCATACTGCAAAGAGAATAAGAGGGAAGGGGTGGAGAATCATGGCCATTTTTACAGTCTACTTCATCATCCCTCCACATTTGTGCTGGAAAGACTCAGGCACCACTTCCATGTGAACAGAGCTTCCATGGCAAAGAAGCAATCTAAGCAGAGATGAAGTAGAACCTTCAGAATTCTCAGATCTCCCCTACTCCTTCTAGAAAGTGTTGTTGGTTCCTTCTTCTTCATGGCCATTCAGAGATTAGCATTTACATTCTTTCATCTGTGCTTGTTGATAGGTTCACCTGACCACATGAACTGAGAATGCTGTGGATCCCGGGGAAGAGAGAGAGGCTGTCACCAGAAAAAGGGACATTGAGTGCAAGACAACCAAAACCAACAGATGACTATGGAGACCACCCTCCTAACCCCACTCCCACCCTTGCCACCACCCCTCAATCCATGCTGGATCAGCTGTCAGTTCTTTAGCATAAGGAATGGAGTGATTCCTTATCAGGTAAAGCCTCTTCCAGCTGTGAACCCTGGCAAATTTTAGAATTCAATCAAAACTATTTTTAGGCTGGATGCAGTGGCTCGTGCCTGTAATCCCAGCACTTTGGGAGGCCAAGACAGGAGAATCATTTGAGCCTCGGAGTTTAAGGCCTGAACTGGGCAACATAGTGGGACGCCCATGTCTACAAAAAAAAAAAAATTAGCTGAGTATGGGGACACATGCCCGTAGTCCCATCAACTTGGGAGAGGCTGAGGCAGAAGGATCACTTGAGACCAGGAGGTCAAGGTCACGGTGAGCCCTGATCATGCTACTGCACTTCAGCCTGGGCAACAGAGTAAGACCCTGACTCAAAAAAAAAAAAAAGAAAAAACTCTGGAAATCTCAGCTGTCCTAATGCTAGAGGAAAGTAGGAACAGTATTCCTCTTAGCTACAGGAACCTGCTTGTTTCCTGAGGCTAGGGAAGGGAGCCATGCCCCATAATGGTCCATTGTGGAGAGTCACAGCCCATGTGGAATTACCATAGTCATGGTAAAAACCGCAACAACTACTCTCTCATGAATGTTCACCACATGCCAGGAGCTGCCCTCACTTAAGTGTTAGCTTCCTGTTACCCAAGGTTTTTTTGGTGGTAAGTGACAGAAACCCAACTCAGACTGGCAGATTGCCAGGAGGAATTTGTCAACTTGGGGAAGTGAAGCCAGACTCACGCAGGCAACTTCAGATGGGACTATATCAGGGCTCCAGGTAACACCAGCACCTGCAACTCCTTCTGTCCTTCTGATCAAGGAAGATCATTCCAAATTCCTCTTCTGACTGGGACTAGATCATTCCAAATGCTGGTTCATACAGGAGACATCTCGGCCCCACCACAGAGACTCCAACATCTACAGTTATGCCTGGGACCTGGTGGGCACTTGGAAAATGAAGAACTGGGAAGTAAAAGATTGTGGAAAGGAAATGGCATCAGAGCTTATTGGTCAACATGGCATCTCAGTTAGGAACTTGAAAGCCATCCACTATGTACTTGGCTCCAGCAGAGAAAGACCTGAGAAGGACTGAGCCCTGAGCCCAAGAGCTCTTCTCCCCAGCATTCCCCTCGGAGGCAAGGGAAGGGTTAATCCACTTCTCAGAGCAGAATCCACCTGCCTCATTACCAGGTCTGAGCCCTGTCACCCGTTGTCACCTGTCGTCCCACCCGCTGCTCTCTGAAGTAAGTTACTTCCATCCTTTGGCCTTCAAATGGCAGACACACAAGTGTCGAGTATCAGAACAAGCCAAGCTGGGGCAGCGTGTCTCTTTCCAGCTGTCATGACTCCCCCTCTAATCCCCCAGTGACTCATCCATTTTAAAATTCCCGCTTTCCTCCCATTTCTTGAAATGTCAGGAGCACCATATCACCACAATCAATGCCCTAATCCCCAGTTTGAAAGCCTATTTTATTAAAGGTGGTTGTTTGAAACAGAAGTGAAAGAGATTATCACAGTGTGAAGTCATGACAGCAGATGCAAGGGAAGAGCCATAGACAGAGAGGATAGATGAGACTTTCTACAAACTTTCTCCTTATGAATTTTTAAGGTAACTTGTGGAAAGAAGGCATCCGGGGGCAATGACGCTTAATTTACGTTATCTCACTCATGTGTGAAAAACAGCAGTTAGAAATCATCACCCAAAATAACCCCTGCATGGCTTGGCTTCTCATTCGAGGCTTAATAAAAGAAATCTGTGTCTGATGTTTATTAGGAAAGCTGCTTTTTATGAAATATAATTCAGATCAGCAACAAGTTCAGTGGCTACAAAGTTGACAAAAAAAGCAATATATCAAAACTGATTCATCGCCTGTGTTTTTAATGGTTTCAGACTATTTTCTAATTCACAAACTGCTGATTTTCAATGACAGTGCTCCCTTTTTGTTTAAATTTAATATGAGGAAATTGACCCGATAAAAGATAGCAGGAGGCTCTGTCACCTCATGGGTCAGGGAGTAGGTCATTGGCTATTTCAGCAAACCATTGCTTTTAATCTAGTTTCAAGCTTTGTATCTCCATGGGCTTCATTAGCTTCTTTCTGTTTGTTTTGTGATACAGGAATGCGTCACATTTTATAATACATTTGTGGCTTGAAATCATTGTAGCACAGTTGAGATATTTACATTCCAAATGGAGGCTAGCCTAGGATGGGACCTTTGTTGGCCCTGACCACATGCGTTCCAACACAGCTGTTGGATGAGTGTAATCTTTTTCACAAAGGTTTCTTTGGTAGTCTCACAAGTAGGCTTTGAATTGATAAGTTTGAGTAATCCTGAATTCTCCATGTTGAGCTTTCCGGAAGTATCCCCAGAGTGGGGGGCCTTTTTCTCAGATGATAGGGAGACATCTGAGGTCCTGTTCTAGGGTAGGAGACAAACCCTTAGTGCAGAAAAAAGATGCTATACCATTTGATTACCTTCTCTCCAAATCTCAGCATATCATTCTTTATGTATCAGCACACCCCATTCAAATAATTGTTGAAAGGTATCTCTTTAGGAGACGGGGCTAGGATCCGGATAGGGCGGATGGGGAAACCTCTTCACCTCTTCCTCTCATCAGCTTTTTTGTGTGTGTGCATCTTTCTCATTTTATTCAATGTTCTCTACACTGAATAGGGATTCAGAAGCCCACACTTGGCAATGAAATGATTTTCAAAAAGCTTTTCCTCCAATTTTCCTTTCATCTATTGCTGCTATCTTCCCCAACAAAGAGAGCTGGCAATTCAGCCTCAAGAAGACGCAACGTCATTGTTCTCCAGTGAGAACAGGAAGCCTCTCACCAGTCCCCTGGAGTTGGCTCGAGGACACGCACCCTGCAGATTTCATCTGGACATCAACTCGGAAAGTTTCGTGCCACATTAAGGCACAATATCCGCTAAGGATATTAAGGAAGAAAAATAATCTCTTGGTGGAACATGGAAATTAAACCTAAATGTGGCCCAGAGCTGTGACTATTTATGGCCCTTTATCAACAGGTTCAAGGGTGATGATGGTTCCTCAGTGGCAGAAGCTGTGGGGTGCATTTCATCAGAAACAGCTTGTCTTGACAATTCACACCCCTTCTTACAAACACTGAGAGACAGGAACTTGGAGGGGGAAAGGGCATTGAGTATCTGTCCCAGTAATAATAAGATCTCAAATAGCCACATCCCTTCCCAAAGCAGCTCAAAACAGACAGCTTCTGCAATACAGCAGTGGAAGTCATTCACTTGCATGACCTACAGAGTCAAGAAGCAAGGGCCTCCCTGGAACATGAGAGTCAGCCCTTTGGTACAGGCTCTCGGGAACATCTATCTCAGCCATTAGTGAGGCCAAATTTTACACCTGTCAGTCAGCAAGGCAAACCTTGGGACCCTTCCCTGTAAGTCTCCCCAGTCAAGGTTTTCACAAATCTTCTGCTTCTGGAAGGTTCTCAAGCCCACTTCAACTTCTTCCCACAAGTAAATTAATTTAAAAGACTGAAGGTGCATTATCTCTACTCCTAACAACAGAGACTTGGGGTTTTATCGGTTGTCAAGGCAACAATAGCAGTTTTCTCTCTGGATCCTTAATGCCTAGTTTTATGTTTCCATAGTTACAAGAAATCCCTGGTTCTTCAAGGCAACAGACATTGGTCTGCCAAAGCCATGGGATGGGATTGTGGCCTTTGGCCAACACCACTACACCAGCATTAGATACACCTGTGCCTCCCTGTCGCCCTCCCTCAGGGCTGGCTCTCAGCACCCTTCCTGACCTTGCAGTCTCATGTGCAGCTGGAAGCAGCACCTCTAGCTGCCGCTCCAGGAATGTGAAAAGTGAGGAAGTTAGAGTAGACCCAGGAAGCGTTTAGACTCCCTGCTGCCAAAGTCGCCCCAAAGACCTCTACTGAGTGTGAGTTACTCCTTAGGGGCTTGGCACAGCTCAGAGCACTTAGAGAAGCTCTGAGACAGCTGCAGTCCCTGACACCCCACCAGGATTCCCAGTCCCAACCTAGGCTCTGTAACACCCACATCTAGAACCCAGGATTGAGTTTGTCTCAGGATTAACTCACATGGACCTAACCTTCCAGACATTCATACAACTGGGCACAGGTTTTTGTTTATGCCAATTGATTAATAAAACATTTCTCTCCATCTTGTAAGGCTGTGTTGGCCTTTTCTGAAGTTTTCCTTGGTCAGGAGTATCCTGACAAATTGATCAAGAGTGTTGCCCTAGAGTAGTAGAAGTGTAATCATGTGTAAGTAGATATGTAGACATGTGTGCATGTGTGTACATGTGTGCATGTATGCATTGTGCGTGTGTGTGCATGCATGTGTGCGCGTAAATGTGTAATGTGCATGCGTTGTGTGTGTGTATGCATTGTGTGTGTGCATGTGTGTGCATGTGTGCGTGTACATGTGTGTGGGTATACAGGTGTGTATTTTATGTGTGTGAATGCATGCACATGTATATATGTGCACATGTGTGCCTGTGCATGTGTGTGGGCATACACGCGTGTATTTTATGTGTATGAATGCATTGTGAATGCGTGCACATGTATATATGTGCATGTGTGTGTGCATGTGTGCACACGTGTTCGTGTGTGTGCATGTAGTGTGCACGTGTGCGTGTGTGTGCATGTGTGTGCGTGGATGCATGTATTGTGTATGCATGTGTGTGCATGAATGCATATATTGTGTGTGCATGTGTGTGCATGTATATGTGTGTGTGTGCATGTACATGTGTACGTGTGTGTGTATGTGTAAGTGCATGCTCACATGCAGTGAGGGTGGGAGGAACCTAACCTAATGCATCAGCAAAACCGACAGAGAGAGGAGGATGTGGGCAGACTGAGGAACCCAGACAGAAGCGTAGCCTGTGTGCCCAGAGCCCAATTGTGAAACTCTTCTTTGTCATCAACATCAACCCTCACAACAACTTATTGCATTCTGTGAGGAAGAAGACACTGGGCAGATGATGTAGAGGACACAAAGACAGGGTCCCCAACTGTGTGAGTTTGCTGGGGCTGCCCCAACAATGTGCCTCAAACTGGGCAGCTCTAACAGCAGAAGCATGTTGCCTTGTGGGCATGGAGGCCAGAAGTCCAAACCAAGGTGGGGTGAGTTGTCTCTGGGGACTGCAAGGGAAGGCTCCACTCCAGGTCCCTCTCTGGGGCTTGTGGACAGTCGCATTCATTTTCATGTGATGTTTTCCCTGCATACCTGTCTTTATCCAAATTTCCTCTCTTATAAGGATTAGGCCCCCCTGCACTCTATGTAGCCCCCATCTTAACTGATCACATTTGCAATGGTCCTGTTTCCAAATAAGGATACAGTCTAGGGCCCTGGGAGCTAGGACTTCAGCACTTGAATTTGTGAGTCACAAAACAACCAACCTTAACATTTTGGGGAAGAAAGGTGATGACATCTACCATTCATTGCCCTGGACAACAATCACCATCCTATGTCCATTTGCAGAGAAACAACTGAGGCAAAGCAACACCCTTAACATCATTGTATAAGAAACAAACAGCAGAGTCAGATATCAAACCCAAGACTGTCAGATTTGAAAATCCCAACTTAAGGGCATGAAAGCTAACTGATGGCACCGGACAATATTGGATACAGGGCAGAGCAATGTGAAGACCAGAATCTCCTTGGGACTTCGTAGCAGAGAGCTTGTTTCTGAGGATGGCAGTCAAGGAGAGCTTCACTGAGACAGTAAGGTCTGGGTCAAGCCTTAGGGCAAAGTAAACTGAACCTTTTTATGCACCAGAACCAAATCAAGAAAATTTTTTAAAGCCACAGTTTTTTAAATTATAAAATCACTATTTATTTTCTTTTGTTATTTTAACTTTCTATTATGGAAATGATCGCGCATACACCAAAGTTGAGAAAACAACAGAATAAATCCCATGTACCCACCACTCAGCTTCAGTGATTTGCAAAATTTTGCCAAACTTATTTATCTACCCCATTGGTTTTTGTTTTTTTCTGGACTGTTTTACAGCAAATCCTTTATATCTCTATAGATTGAGGACACTTTTTTCATAACCACAATGCTGCTCAAACACATCTAACAAAATTAGCAAGAATGTCATCTAACATCCAGGCAAAGGAACATCTTTCTAATTGTCTCAAATATTTATTTTTTAAAGTTCACTTATGCAAATTAGGTTATAGACACAGTTCACCTGTTGCATTTGATTGATATGTCTCCTACTTTTTTAAATTCTAGAGATCTCTCCTTCCCCACCGTTTTTTTTTTTTTTCTTTGCAATTTATTTGTTAAAAAAACCAGGTCGAGCCGGGCTCGGTGGCTCAGCCTGTAATCCCGCGCCTTTGGGAGGCTGAGGTGAGTGGATTGCCTGAGCCCGCGGGTTAGAGACCCGCCTGGGCAGCAAGACCTCATCTCTACAATAAATCAAAAAATCAGCCGGGCATGGTAGCACATGCCTGTAATTCCGGCTACTTGGAAGGCTGAGGCGGAAGGATTGCCGGAGCCCAGCAGGTTGAGGCTGCAGTGGCCGGAAGCGGCCACTGCACTCCAGTCTGGGCAACAGAGTGAGACTCTAACTCAAAAAAAAAAAAAAAAGAAATCAGGTCATTTGTTGTGTAGAAAGTGTCACCTCCTGTATTTGGCTGAATGCTTCTTTGTGGTGCCATTTCACTTGCTCCCCAATTCCTGATGTTCCTGAAAACTGGTAGTAAGCGCTAGAGTCTACATTCAAGTTCATTGTTGTTGTTGTTGCTGTGAAGAATACAAGCACTGCTGTGCACTTACCATTGCATCACATCAGGAGATGCATAATGTTGGCATGCCTCACTCTAGCGATGCTAAGGTTGAACAGTGGACTTAAGTGCTATCAGCCTGGTTCATCCCACAGACTCCCCACTGACTTTGTACCTAAGGGTTTTAACAACATCAAGAGCTGTTGCCTAGATGTATTATTTCATTGGAGATAGCAAAATAATTGTGATGCTCTAATTCTATTATATCTTCATTTATTAACACTAAGATTATTCTATAAAGAACTATCCTTCATCAACTTTATATCATGAAATGCAGTTGGCACAAGAAAGGTAGTACAAATTCTTATTTCATTTTGTTTATCAATTTTCAGAATAAGTGATGACCAATGAGGGTTTTTTTTAGTATCACTTTTCACTTTGACAATAATTTATTTGTTTCTATCTATTGCAGTTCTTATTCTTTTTTTTTTGAGGAGGGAGTTGTGATTCAGAATCTATCTGCAGACTTCTTTTTGTTATTTAAGTTGACCTACCTTCAACCAGAGAAAGCCTCTGTGGTATTGGCTCCTACATCGTTTTGACATGATCCTATTAATCTTTGCTAGCTTTCTTGCTTTCTGGCAGAACAAAAATTTGTATGTTCAGCTTGTATATTTCCTGCTCCATATCTGAAACTGGATATTTCTTTGAGGATTTCTGATTCACTTTTGTGGGCATGATATTCGAAACAACAATCTGAACACTCAGAGTGCTAAACACCGCTGGGTTAGTCATTATTTCTAGGACTTTCTCGTGAACAGAGTTAAGAAATACATTAGGAGGTTTTGCTATTGTTGTTGTTGTCATTTGGAAAGGAAAAAATAATTCATGAGCTCATTCTGATATTTTTATTCAAATTTTAAGATTATTAGGTTTTATTTAACATCTTTGTGTTTTGTATCTCTTTACTTTTATACTGAAAATTTGGGTTCCTAAAGATATTAGCATAATTTCCATGTCTCTTAACCTACGTTATCATGTAATAGTTTCAAAATAACAATACCAATATTATTACTGAAAGTAAGACTTTGGAATACAAGTTAAGATCTCTTACAGTTCCCTTGATTGTTAAGATATTGTTTCCTAAGAGGTAAAGAGTCTAAACACTGTGTTTAAAAGTCATCTGAAATAATTCTTTGTGTGTGCAGCTGGGCACCAATTTGGTATTCACTTAGATTCACTTATTACAGGCTGTTTTCAATTTTTAAGGGTTGCTAATTTTGAGTTGTTATTTTTAACTGTGTGAAATATGTACAAGTTTCCAAAGCCAAGTATATCAAATTAGGTGCATTCTCACAAGTCTCACTTTCACACCTGTCTCCTTCACCCTATCCCTTCCTTCCCTATCGAGGTACTCATATTAAGTAATTTTTTTGGTTTATCTTTTCATTCTTTCTTTTATTCTTTTAAATATATATACATATATGTGTATATATATTTTTTCTCTTCTGTCTTATACAAACAGTAGGCTATTATTAATGGTATTCTATACTTTTTATTTTTTCCCACTTAACATTTTATACTGGAAGTCACTCCATATTAATATATGAAGACATTTATCACTTCTTTTTTACAACTGCTAGTACTGTACTATTTGGATTTACCATAGTTTATTCGGCTTGCCCACTATTGATAGGCATATGATCATTTCCAGGCTTTTTCTCTTACAAATAACACATTAAAAATTGTTATGCTATGTCTCATGAGAAAAATGCACTTTTTTATTATTTAGCTATAGTTGAACTGAAGGATGCCAATGGGAAGAACTATTCCAGTTTTTATCCCCAAAATGTCACTATTTAGACAAATGAAAGAGATGACAAAAGAATGGCAGCTGGGTTTTGAGGAACGCTGCTCAGACTTTGGAATCAATAAGACCTGAGTTCAGATCCTGACCCCACTATGTCCCAGCTGTGGGATTCTGAACAGGTGGTCTTACCTTTCTCAGTTTCGAATTCAGCAACCATAAAATGGAGGACTATAGGGCTATCTACCTCCCAGTGATGTAGTATTTTCTGTCTAGACTAAATGAGCTATCCCACTTATAGCCACATAGTAAGTGCATTATAAATTTACCTATTATCATCAGCGTCATATTTTTCTAATTTTTTAATCTTTCTCACAAGGCAAAGAGGGCCCAGATGAATAAGGAAGTTGTTCTAAGCAAGGGAAGGGCAGACACATCTGAGATGTAGTCAGGGTCAACACCTCACTCCCCTCAGCTGGTTGAAAGGGTTCAAGTAGGGAAGTAATAAGAGATCAACAGGTCAGTGTTCTCCTTACAGGATTAATTCATTCTGTTCTTATTTTAGAAGTAGAAACACCACCAACAGCTTCTTTAGTCCCCCAAGAATAGGTCTAAATAAAGATTGACCTTGTCCTGCAGTTTCACTGGTCACCACCTGGACCCCACCTCCTTCCTTTGCTGACCAGTCAGAACCAAAATTCTGGGTTGAGGACAACGATCTGTCCCCTGACTTACTTCCAGGTCAAACCACATTCAATCAGATCCTTAGTAGAGCCTGTTTCACCCACAACCCTGACCTCAGAGCAGCTGTGAAGCTCCAGCTCAGGAACATGTAACTTTCCAAGAAAGAAAGCTGGCTTCTGCCAAGAAAGAACATCAAGCCAACCCCTCAGCTGACCTCCATGAGTGCTGACATGAAGGAGCAAACATCAGTAGATGCTAGCCCAAGCTAGAGGAAGAGGTGCTTCCACTGGTTCTCATGATCCTGCAACTCACCTTCAGGGCTTTGAGCTGGGCCTTTGGTGCATTCAAGGTCATACACAATCATGAAGCCACCATGGAAAGAGCTCTGTTCCAGGACCAGCAAAAAGTCAAGAGTGTACTCATTAATACAGCAAAAGGGACTTGCAATTGGTTGACATAAAGAACATATGACAAGCTTGGCACAGCAGGGCAAGTCTGGAAAATATTTTGTCTAGAAAAATGCTTGTCTGGATTGGAGGCCACCATCATACTCCTTGTCCAAGGCTGAAACAAGCACAGGCATGAGGGTATGAGCAAAGCCAAAGCCTCAACTTCTGAGCAGGAATGGACCCACCTCTTGACTTCCTATTGTCCAAGAAGATAAATTCCTTCACATTTCAGCCAATTTAAGAGTTTTTGTTCTGTAAAGTCAGAGGCAAGCAACATTCCCTGAGGTCTAGCCCCAGGGGTCAGGCAGAGAATCAAAACTGAATTTCTTGCCCTCTGATGTGTGAGGAATTCTGGCAAGTAAATGGGCAACTAAGTATAGCTGCCATGCTGGGAAGGACACGATGCTCCAAGAGCTCATAACAGGGCAGCTAAACTGAAACCTTATGAAGAGCCAGTGGATTCCCTAACCAATAGACTTGATATCTGTGCTTGGCTAGGTAGTGATTCATGCTCCTCCTAGAGTATTCATGCTCCTCCTAGAGTATCAGAACATGACCTTATTTGAAAACAGAGTCAATGCAGATGTGATTAGTTAAGATAAGGTAATATGGGAGTTGGGAAGGCCCTAAATCCAATTCAACTGATGTCCTTACACAAAAAGAAGAAGGAAAAGGAGAGGAGGAGGAGGAGAAACACAGATACACAGGGCAGAAGGACAGGTGACAATGGAGGCAGAGAAAGTAAGGAAATGCAGTCATTAGGTAAGCAACTCCAAGGGCTGCTGGCAACCTCCAGAAGCTGGGAACTAGGTCTGGAACAGATCTCTTCTCCCGAGCCTTCGAAGGGAACATGGCCTCACTCATACCTTTATTTCAGACTCCAAAACCAAGAGAACAAATTTCTGTTGTTTTAAGCCACCCAATCTGTGGTTATTGTTGTGGCTGCCCTAGGAAACTAAGGCATTGCCTTCTTCAACAGAACCATATTTGGAGAGAGAGAGAAAGGGAAGACTATGTGCTCAGCTGAAAACAACTACACGTCCCAGGTTTTCCTGCAGAGACAGGTGGCCACACACCACAGTTTGGTCAAGAAGAGGTCAGCAGCAGCAGCTGGGTGGACTTCAAGGCAACCTCCCGAAAGCATATACGTATTACGTGAGCTTTTGCCCTTTACCTTTCCCCTTCTTACTGCCTCAGTCAGAAGCTTGATAGTTGGAGCTGCAGCAGGCATCTTACAACACACCAGAAGGGAAAGGTCAAGTGTATCGCAGACACCTTGGACGTGGCTTACTTTAGCTGCCACCCTGTCCTGAACTTTCCACCCTCTGGTAGGTTGTCTACCCTCTGGTAGGCTATCACTCCTCTGGTAGGCTATCCACCCTCTGGAAGGCCACGAGTCCTATGGTAGGTCTCTGGCTCTCTGGTAGACCATCTATCCTCTGGTAGACTGTTGAAGAAGAAAAAAGTCAATCTTGCTGAAGCTGCTCATATTTGGATCTTCTGTTACATGCAGTCAACTCAATCCCTAACTGACACTCACCAGACAGATGAGTAAGAGTCAGGTCAATGGCCAGAAAGAACATGTCCTAGGCAGAAGATGCTGTGTGTGCAGAGCCCTACACTCAGGGAGCAGCCTGGTGCACCTGTGATATAGAACAGAAAGGAAGGGTGGAGAAGGGCCGAGAGCCAGAGAGGACAGCAAGGATCAGACAGGGAAGTGTGGGACCCTCACAGACAGGGCCCTGTCTCTTTACCTAGAGGGCTTGGTACACTTCAGTTCACCCTCTGCCTTTTTTCTTCATCCCGGGACAGAGAGAATCCAGGACCCCAATTCCACACTTGCTCATCTTAGTTTTGACTCTAATAGTAAGCACGGGAACTTTCAAAGGATAGGTTTGATCAGTATTTTGTGAGTTGAGTTGAATTGTGGTACAAAAGGAATTTGACCACCTAGGATATAGGTTGTGAACTCCTTTTCAGAATAAAGGTTGGGGGATGAGGGGAGATCTTATCTCTTAAGAAGCTGAATGCATCCATGGAATATTTTCTTGACCTGTAGATAAAAAGAAGCTCACTTCAATTAGGGAAATTGTGGTATTTACTAGAAGACAAACATAGTAACTATTTCGGGCCACAGCAAATTCGCCCTAGACCTGAGATCTGATTTCACTGTCACTGAGTTCTCCAAGCTATTGCTTGGCCCCCTGAACCTCTCACTCTGAGCCTCAAACACCCAGGAAAACAACAACAATCAAAGAGAGAGAGGAGAAAAAAAAACTAAGCCAACAAACAAATCAAATGAAACTAGAACTTGAGATAAGACCCAAAAAGGTGAGGCCAGGATAAAGCCCAAAACCCCTTAACAAATCATAAAATGCCACCTGTCCTTGTAAAGCCAGTTATCCAAGAACCCACATCTGTCCACTAGCTCTGAGATCTCAGCTCTCCAAAAAGGAAATTTTTGCATCAAACCTATAACCTGGCAGCCACACGTGTGGGCCAAAGGGCATCCACCTTCCCCCGCCTGAGATCACAAGGCTAAGTCAGGGGCCTGCCCGGGAACTGTGCACAGGAGGAAAGGGCCCCAGGACCCAGCCAGAGCCGCGATGCCCCAGGGGTAGAATGTTGGAGAACTCCACACAGCTTTCCACATCAGAGAGGCCCCTGGGAAGGCAGCAGGGAACTAGTGAGCCACGAATGAACCTTCTCTCCCTCAGCACTTTCCAGCAAGTCAGTGGCCCCAGCCTGCTGTTTTCACAGTGAGCTCTGCTGCCTTTTTATTTTCTTATAATAGGCTCCTGAAGAAAACACATACAAATATAATGCTCTCAGTCAGGACTGAGTTAGACATTATCCTGCAGATCATTATAATAAAGGCAGGGATTATTTATATGCTAAAGAAAACTTCAAAAAGATTATATTCACTGCCACGGTGACTTTTGGTAAGGCATGATCGGCAGGTTGGTTTTCATTTTTCATCAAGACGGAGTGGAAGTTACAGAAGAGAGGAAGCTGGCCACGAGGAACAGAAAGGCACGAGACTGGCGCAGGAAGACTGTAAAACAGCCTCTCGACCTGGGCAAAGGTGACTGTTGTAGAGGCCGTCCTGTGCCCCATGGGGTGTTTAGCAGCACCTCTATCCTCTGCCCACTGGCCCATGGCCCCCTCCCCTGAGCTGTGACAACCAAAATGTCCCTAGACATTGCCAGGTATCTCCTGGAAGGCAGAATCACCCCAGTGGAGGACCACTGACCTAAAAGAAGCCAACTCTGTTGTTTACTGGCAGCCTCACCTTGAGCAAGTCCCTTCTGCTCTCAGAGCCTCACTCACGCTCCTTTTGTGGCAAAGAGCCCCATCGCCACCCTGCCAGCTCTGATTTTTCAAGATAAAACAAGGTCTTGATGGGAAATAACTTTTAAAACTCTGAAGTTCTATATCTACAGAGGTTGTACGAGTTCTATTGTCTGCTACCTGGAAAGCTGTCAGTATCTAAAGCTACTCATTTTTATCCTGAGAGCAAACATGAGTTTCTGGAGCAGAGATCAGAGTTATTCCTTAACAGCAATGACTGCTGGTTTCCTGTGCCCTACATCCCACATGAACCAACCATCACTCTGCATAGACGAGATATATAGCAGGAGAGGAACTGGGAGTTGATACATAGAGGCTAGAGACACAGAGAATCTGTCATTCCCTATTGTCTTAAGATCCTTTGAAATGCAAACAATTCTTTACAGCCAGGCTGTGGTGGTTCACACCTGTAATCTCAGTGCTTTGGGAGGCCAAGGCAGGATTGCTTGAGGCCAGGAGTTTGAGACCAACCCAGACAACATAGTGAGACCATGTCTCTACAAAATATAAAAAAAAAATTAGCCTGGTGTGGTGTGCTATAGTCTCAGTTATTCAGGAAGCTGAGGCAGGAGGATCACTTGAGTCCAGTGGTTCAAGGTTATAGTAGGCTATGTTAGTGCCACTGTACTCCAGTCTGGGTAACAGTCTGGAAGGCCCTGCCCCAGAACACAAGAATTGTCTTACCCCTTGAATGGAAACTAATGGCTTCAAGTCTTAACACCCTATAACTTCCAAAGCTTGTTCAGCTCAGATGCCAGTAAAGTTCGCTCAGACAGCCCTCACCAAGCAGAAACATGAACATACTTCTTGATAATGCCAAAGCCAAAAATCTGGAGACTGACTTTGGTTCTGCCCTCTCCCTCATCCCTCCTTCTAACTGGTCCCATGGCCCATCCATTCTACCTTAAAGCATGTTTCCTATCTGTCTGTCTCACTTTGTGCCCAGGCACTCCTTTAGTTGGGGCAACCCCGTGACCCCTGCACCACCGAAACAGCATCCAGAATTGGAGTCCTGGATTCTCCCTATGCCAGGATGAAGAAAAAAGGCAGGGGGTGGGCCTTGGTGCACTGAACCTTAAAGGTAGAGACACAGGGCCCTGCCACTGAGGGTCCCACACTCCCCTGTCTGACCTTTGCTGTTGTCTCTGGTGTTCAGCCCTTCTCAACCCTTCCTTTTCATCAATATCACAAATGCACCAGTTGTTCTCTGAATGTGGGACTTAGACTTACTCCATTGGCCACCAGAAGTCCTCTGTTCCACATGCTCTGTGACTCCCAGTGCCCTTATCATTGACCAAGCATGAAGGAAGTATACCAATGATGTGATTCACAATGGTTTTAGGTGGTACACAGATAAACAAATTGTTTTCATTTTAATTTTTCCAGTTGCCACTTTCATGGTGGGTAATTCTGGTCTTCCACTTACAGCTATTCTATGACACTTCCTTTTGAAAATAAATGCGTTTGTTTTCTAAGTGCAAAGAAATGAGTTAATGTAAATAGAAACTTTAGAGAAATAGTTGCAAGCGAAGCTTTTAATTTCTGCAATCATGGCAAAAAATATGCGAAAGAAAGAAGTTTGGGGATCACTGACCTATGGCTAAGGGCAAAAACACCTTTGCCTATGGAAGGTGACTTCTTTCTCCCTGACTTCATACCCCTCACTTCCCCCTCACCACCACTGCAACCCATATCACATGCCCCCTTCACTTCACACAAGAGAATATTTAAGGAATTCTTTTGTCCCACAAGTTCTCTGCCTCCTTGCTTTATTATAATGGGCTTCTGAAGGGAACTTGTGCAAATAGTATGTATCACTCCCTGAAACTAGAAATATCTGTGTTAAAAAAAGAGAACTACAGGCCAATATCCCTTATGAATGTAGATGTAAAAATCCTCAACAAGATTCTAGCAAATCGGATCCAATAACACATCTCAAAAATTATCCACCATGACTGAGTAGGCTTAATCCTCAGGATGCAGGGCTGGTCCAACATTCGCAAGACCGTAAATGTAATTAAATACATCAACAGATATAAAAACAAGAACCACATGATTATCTCATTAGATACAGAAAAAGTTTTTGATAAAATAAAACACCTCTTCTTGAAAAATCCTCAAACACCTAGGTATAGAAGGAACATACCTCAAAATAGTAAGTACCATCTACAATAAACCCACAACTAATATATTGCTAAATGGACAGTAACTGGGAACATTTCCCCCTAAAACCTGGAACAAGACAAGGCTGCTCACTCTCACCCTCTTGTTCAATTATGTTGGAAGTCCTAGCTAGGGCAATTAGACAAGAGAAGGAAATCAGGGGTATCCAAATAGGAAAAGAAGAAGTCAAATTATCCTTCTTTGATGATGATATGATCCTATACCACGAAAATTCAAGAAAGTCTGTCAAAAACCTGCTTGCACTGATAAAGGACTTTGGCAAAGTCTCAGGGTAAAAAACAAATGTGCAAGACAGTTGCATTCTTATACACCAACAACAAGTAGGCGGAGAACCAAATAAAAAGCACAATTCCATTCACAATAGCCACACATAAAAAATGAAATACCTTGGCATCTTCCTTACCAGAACTGAAAGACCTTTACAATGAGAACTACAAAACACTGCTCAAAGAAATCCAAGAAAACATAAACAAATGAAAAAATATTCCATGCTCATGGATAGGAAGAATCAACATTGTTAAGATGTCCATCCTACCAAAGGCAATCTACAGATTCAACGCAATACTCATTAAATTACCAACATCATTCTTCTCAGACCTGGAAATGACAATACAGAAATTCATATGGAAACATAAACAGCCACGAATAGACAAAACAATCCTTAGCAAAAGAAACAAAGCAGTAAGTATCACACTTTCAGACTTCAAACATTACTATAAGTCTACAGTAATCAAAACAGCCTGGTATGGGTACAAGAACAGGCATGTAGACCACTGGAACAGGATAGAGATTCCAGAAGCAAAGCCTCAATTTCTCAACCAACTCATCATTGACAAAGCCTCCAACAACAACCACTGACGAGAGGAGAACCTATTCACTAAATGGTGCTGGGGAAACTGGCTGATCACATGCAGAAGATTAAAACAGGACCCCTACCTATCACCATACACAAAAATTAACTCTAAATTTAAACTCAAAGACCTAAACGTAAAACCTCAAACTATAAGAATCTTAGAAAATACAGGAGACACCCTGATGGAAATTGGAACTGGCAACCAATTCTTGATCAAAATCCTAAGTGTCCATACCATAAGAGATAAGATAGACAAGTGGGACCTCATCAAACTGACCAGCTTCTGGAAAGCAAAATAAACCATCAAGAGAGCATGAAGACAGCCCACAGAATGGGAAAAAATATTTGCCAACTATATCTGACAAAGGCCTACCATCTAGGATCTACAAGGAACTCAAATGAGCCAAAAAGAAAAAAACAAACAGCCCCATTAAAAAGTGGGCAAAAGACATGAATAGACACTTCTCAAAAGAAGATACACGAGCAGCTAACAGACACATGAAAAAGTGCTCAGCCTCACTCATCATCAGAGAAATGCAAATCAAAACCACATTGAGATACCACCAAACCCCAGTAAGAATGGCTATCATTAATAAAACAAACAACAGATGCTGGCGAGGATGCAGAGAAAAGTGAACACTTATACACTGCTAGTGGGAATGCAAACTAGTGTAATTTCTTTGGAAGACAGTGTGGCGATTTCTGAAAGAACTAGAAATTGACCTTCCATATGACCCAGCACTCTCCCTACTGGCAATATACCAGAGGAACAGTAATAATTCTACAAAAAAGATACCTGCCCATGCATGTTTGTTGCAGCTCTATTCACAATAGCAAAAACATGGAACCAACTATGCTGTCCATTGATGCTGGACTAGATTTTTAAAATGTGGTACATATACACAAAGGAGTATTATGCAGTCATAGAGAAGGACAAACTATGAACTTCGCAGCAACTTGGATGGATTTAGATTCTATCATACTCAGTGATCTCACAGAAACAAAGAACAGAATTCCATATATTCTCACTTATAAGTGGACTTTGAACAGTTATCAGAATACTATAAGAAAGGGATTGGCAGTAGTGGGAAACTACTAAGGTAGGGGGGTGGGATTGGCAGTTGAGGGAAACTGCCAGGGGAAGGAGGGGCACACCTCATCAACAACGGTACCTGCATAATGAACATTTATATATCTAACCCTGAATTGTACCCCACATCTTTAAAATTAAATAAATAAATAAAAGAAATATCTGTGTTTATTTGCTCATGACCTGTCTCCCTACCGAAATCTAAGTGCTATGTCAGCAGACACCAGATCTCCTTCCCCCACTGTCTTGTCAGTACCTGGAAGTGTGCCTGGCACAGAAAAGGCATTCATTCGGTGTCAATTCCTTTTTAACCTGTAGTTCCTGAACATGCCAGCAGGCTTCCCATGAGTATGACAGTCGCAAGCATTTTCTCTGCCTAGAATGCTCTTCCTCAGCCTCCTGGTGAACTCCAACTCATCCCACAAAACACTTCTCAGATAACACTTCCTCTGCAAAACTTCAGAGTTAGGTGTCCTCTTCTCCATCTCCCATAGCACCTTGAGGACACTGATAATAATGAAAACAACACCAAGGTTTTCTGGGCATTGATGGTGTACTAAGCATTGGCTTAAGCATGTAACATGTGGCAACTCATTTAATCTTCACAATAAAATTGTAACTATGAATATCCCCATTTTACAGATGAGGAAACTAAGGTTCAGAAAGGTGAAATCACATGACCGAGACCACAAAGATATTAAGTGTTACAACCAAGATTTGAACCTATAGAATGAGGTGGGATTGTACCCACAAAGATAAGCAGTTTCCCATACCACTGGCCATGAGCACTATGGTACTGCAGGGTAATCACTGGTTTACTTCTTTGGATTCTCTCCACAACAGGAAATTCCCACCAGGATAGAGCTTTGTGTTACTTCACCCAGTAGCCTTACTATAGAAGACAGGACTTGGTATCCACGAGGGACTCAATTAGTGTTTCTGGAATAATTGATTTTAATGTTGTTGGCATCTTTTTGGAATTTCTTTTGAATATCAGAAACCAATATTGAACTTCCAGTTTTGGATACAGCATATAAGATGCTTAGCTGTTGTCACTCCATCTGAATAACAAATAAAAGGCTGAACAAACTGAAAAATCGACAACTCTTCTTAGATCCATAAGAGAAGTGAAGTAAAAGAACAAAATTCTGTCCTTAAAATTGGAGAGTCAGGCAGGCAGATGCAGAAAATCACAACCTATCAGGGCAGAAACGCTTAAAGCAGAAACTTCCACGGGAATAAACACCAAGATAGGAAATCCTGAGTTGTAACTGATGAATTGCTAGAGACTCAGTGTAGAGTAGACAAGTATAAAAGTAAAAGCTCCAGAGGAACCCAGTCAAGCAATACCCATTCGTTTATGAGTTTTACCTCCAGGAGCTAGACAAGTTTCTCACAGTGAATAGTGAAGAAAATCTCACTGTGCTGCCAGCAGAGGAAGGAAAAAAGTAAACATTTAAAATACTCTAGAGCATTCTGTTGTTCTTAACCAAGTCTGCCCTCAAGAGAAACTATTTAACCAGAGCCTAACATGCTAGGGTTTTATCAGAGTTTAACTGACTTACAGGAAGGAATATACCTAACTCCGGCTAACTCTAGCTTTCCATATGTAAGAAGGAAAATACTCAACTCCAGCCTACTCTAGCTGTTCTATCTTACCTAAGAGAGGGGGAAGGTAGGGACTGAGAAACATTTGAGAAGTTCACAGCCCAGGGACATAGGCTTACTGAAAGACTGAGGTCTAATCATAGGTCTATAGAAGGCTTTGCCTCTCCCTACATCTTACCACCATATCACTAAAGGACTATTTACAACACTTCCTTTCATGTAGTACATCATATTCAGCTATCAAGAAAAAAACTACTAGCATACTAAAAGGCAAAAAACACAATGTAAAGAGGCAGGACAAACATCAGAACCAAGCCCAGATATGGTCAACAATCTTGAAGCTGTCAAACTGGAAATTGAAAACAACTATGATTAATATGCTAAGAAGTTTAATGAATAAAGTAGACAGTGTGCAAGAACAGGTGGGCAATGTAAGAAGAGAGATGAAAATTCTAAAAAAGAATGCAAAGAAATGCTAAACATAAAAAACACTGTACTGGAAAGAAAGAATTCCTTAGATGGACTTATTAATAAACTGGACACTGCTGAGGAAAGAATCTCTAAGTTTGAGGATATTATAGTAGAAACAGCAAAAATGGAAAGCAAAGAGGAAAAAAATATAGAAAGTAAACAGAACAAAATATATAAAAATTTGTGGGACAACTACAAAAGGTGTAAAATATACATAGTGGAAATAACAGAAAAAGAAGAAAGAGAGAAAGGAACAGAAAAAATACCTGAAGCAATAATGACGGGGAATTTTCCTAAATCAATGTCACAGAACGTACGCACGTCAAAAAAATTAACTAGATTATAGATATAATATCAAATGCAAGACTATAAAACTGCTTAAAGATAACATAGGAGAAAAACTAGATGACATTGGGTTTGAGGATGACCTTTTTAGAGATGACATCAAAGGCATTATTCATGAAAGAAAGGTAAGGTCTCTCCCCACAAAGCCAGTCCCCAAAATTTGATAATCTGGACTTTGTTAAAATTAAATTTTCTGTTCTTAAAAAGACACTGTCAAGAAAATGAAAACATAAGCCACAGAGTGGAGAAGGTATTTGCAAAAGACATATCTAATAAATGACCCTTATCCAAAATATACAAAGAGAGTGATGTCAGCAAGATGGCTTAATGATGACCACAAAGCAAAAGCCTATAATAGGTATGCAAAACATAAAGAGAAAGGAATCAAAGCATACCACCACAGCAAATCATCAAATCACAAGGGAAGACAGCAAGAGAAGGAAGAACAAAGGATCCAGAAAATAATTAACAAAATGGAAGTACTAAGTTCTTACCTATGTAAAAGGATTAAATTCTTCAATTGAAAGATATAGCGTGGCTAGATGGACATATTTAAAAAGCCCAACTATATGCTACCTATAAGAGACTCACTTTAGTTTTAGGAACTCACACAGACTGAAAGTAAAGAGATGGAAAAGGACATTCCATGCAAATGGAAGCAAAAGACAGCAGGGGTAGCTATACTTAAATCAGACAAAATAGACTTTGTCAAAAACTGCTAAAAAAATACAAAAAAATGTCATTATACAATAATAAAGAGTCAATTCATTAAGAAAATATAGCAAATATGAGTATGTGTGTATATATATATATATATGTATATATATATATATATATATATATAAACATACACCCAACATCAGAGCACCTAAATATATAAAGCAAATGCTAATAGCTCTCTGAAGGCAAAGACAGAAAGCAACACAGCAATAGAAGGGGAGTTCAATTATCCACTTTCAACAATGAATAGATCATCCAAAAAGAAGATCCATGAGGAAACATTAGAATTGAACTATACAAAAGACCAAATGAACCTGACAGACATATACAGAACATGCCTTCCAACAGCAGCAGAATACACATTTTTCTCATGCATACATAAAACATTCTCCAGGATAGCGCTCATATGTTAGGCCATAGAAGAAGTCTTAATAAATTTAAGAATACTGAAATCATATCAGATATCTTTTTGGATCACAATGGTATCAAACTAGAAATCAATAACAGGAGGAATTTTTTTAATTCACAAAATATGATCCTGAGTAACCAATGGGTCAAAGAAAAAAACAAAAGGGAAATTTTTAAAATATCTTGAGATAAATGAAAGCATAAGGCCAGGTCCGTGGTGGCTCACATCAGTAATCCCAACACTTTGGGAGGCAGAGACAAGAGGATTGCCTGAGCCTATGGGTTAGGGACAAGCCTGGGCAACATAGCAAGACCTTGTCTCTACAATAAATCAAAAAACTATCTGGGCATGGTGGTGCACACCTGCAGTTTCAGCTACTTGAAAGACTGAAGTGGAAAGATCACCTGAGCCCAGCAGGTCGAGGTTGCGGTGGCCATGAGCATGCCACTGTACTTCAGCCTAGGTGACAGAGTAAGACTCTGACTCGAAAAAAGAAAAAAAGAAAATGGAAGCACAATATATCAAAACTTCTGGGATTGGGCAAAAGTAGTTCTATGAGAGAAGTTTGTAACAATAAATACCATCATTTAATAAGACAAAGATCTCATATAAACAACTTAAAGTTACTCCTCAAGGAACAAAAGAAATAAGAACAAACTAAGTTCAAGGTTAGTAGGAGGAAGGAAATAACAAAAATTAGAGCAGAAATAATAAAATTGAGACCAGAAAAAAAAAAGTAGAAAAGATCAGCAAAACTAAAGGGGTTTTTTTTTAAGATAAACAAAACTTTAGCTAAACTACGTATAAAAGAGAGAAGTCTCAAATAAGTAAAATGAAAAAGGAAACATTATAACTGATACCATAGAAATACAAAGGCTCATAAGAGACTGCTAGGGACAAGTATGTACCAACGAATCAAAAAATTAGATAACTCAGAAGAAGCAAATAAATTTCTACACACATGCAACCTACCAAGTCTGAATAATGAATAAATTAAAAATCTATGCAGATCAATAATAAGTAAGGAAATTGACTAAGTAGTCAAAAGCCTCCCATCAAAGAAAAACCCAGGACCTAATGGCTTTGCAGCTGAATTCTAACAAACATTGAAAAAATAATTAACACCAATTCTTCTCAAACTTTAAGAAAATACTGAAGAGGAGGGAATACTTTCAAACTTATTTTATAAAGTCAGCATTAACCTGACCAAAGCAAAACAAAGACACTACAAGAAAATAAAATAGCAGGCCCTGATGAGCATAGATGCAAAAATCCTCAACAAAATACTAGCAAACTAAATTCAAAACTACGTTAAAAATATCATTTACCATGATCTTGTAAGATTTATTCTGGAATACAAGGTTGATTCAACATATGAAAATAAGTAAACTTGATACACCATATCAACGCAATTAAGGAAAAAACTATATGATCAATAGATGTAGAAAAAGCATTTGCTATAATTCAACATCTTTTCATGATAAAACTCCCAACAAATTAGGTACAAGAGGAATATACCTCACCACCATGAGAGCCATATATTACAAGCCCACAGCTGACATCATAATTAATGGTGAAAAATTGAAGACTTTTCCACTATGATCAGGAACAAGAGCACCCACTCTTGTCACTTCTTGTCAACATAGTACTAGAAGTCCTGGCTGGAACAATTGGACAAGAAATGGAAATAAAAGCATTCAAATGGGAAAGGAAGAAGTTAAATTATCTTTGTAGATGACACAATTATATAGACAGAAAATCCTAAAGAGGCCACCAAAAACACACTGCTGGAAATAATAAAGAAGTTCAATAAAGTTCCAGTATATAAAATTAACATTTAAAAATCAGTAGCAATTCTATACACCAAAGTGAACTAGCTAAAAAACAAGGAAGAAGAAGAAAACAACTGCATTAAAAATAGCATTCAAAGAAATAATAAAATACTTAGGAATAAATTGAACCAAGGAGGTGAAAATCTGTTTATCAAAAAACCATAAAACATGGGTGAAAGAAATTTAAGAAAAATACATAAATGAAAAGATATTTTATGTATGTTCATGAATTAGAAGAATTGATAGTGCTAAGATGTTCATAAGACCCAAAGTGTTCTACAGATTCAATGAAATCCTTGTTAAAATTCCTATGGCATTTTTCACAGAAATAGAAAAAAAAAATTCTAAAATTCATATGGAACCATAAAACCCTCTAAGTAGCCAAAACAATCTTAAGAGGGGGAAAAAAAGTAGTCAAAACAGTATGGAACTGGCATAAAAACAGACACATAGACCAATTGAACAGAATAGAGAGCCCAGAAATAAACCCACATATTCACAGTCCATTGCTATTCAACAGAGGTGCCAAGAACACATAATGGAACAAGGAGACTATCTTCAATATGGTGTTGGGAAAACTGGATATCCATATGCTGAAGAATAAAATCAGATTCTATCTCACACCACATACAAAAATCAACTAAAAATGGATAAAAGATTTAAATATAAGATCTGGAACTGTAAAAGTACTAGAAGAAAACTTAAGAAAAACTTTCTGGTATTGGTCTTGGCAAATACTTTTTGGAAATGACCCAAAAAGCACAGACAACAAAAGCAAAAATAGACAAAGTAAAAAGCTTCTGCACAGCAAAGGCAATAGTCAACAGAGCAAAACAACAGTCTAAAGAATGGGAGAAAATATTTGCAAACCATACATCTGATAAGAGGTTAATATCCAAAATATATAAAGAAGTCAAGCAACTCAATAGTAATAAAACAAATAAACCTATTAAAAACTGGCAATGAACTTGAATAGACATTTCTCAAAAGAAGACATGCAGTGGCCAACTTCTTGAAAAAATGCTCAGCATCACTAATCATCAGAGAAATGCAAAGTAAAAGTACAATATCACCTCATACCTAATAGAATGGATATTATCAAAAATACAAGAGATGGCAAATATTGGCAAGGATGTAGAGAAAAGCAAATTCTTGTACACTGTAATGGGAATGTAAATTAGCACAGCCACTATGGAAAACAGTATGGAAGGTCTTCAAAAAAATTAAAAATAGGACTACCACATGACTCAGCAATCCCATTTCCGAGTATATATCCAAAGAAAATAAAATCAGTATATAAATAATATATCTACATGCCTATGTTCATTGCAGCATTATTCATAATAGCCAAGATATGGAATCAATCCAAGAGTCCAACAGTGGATGAATGAATTTTTTTAACGTGCCATAGATAGATAGAGATATATATACATACATGCACAATAGAAAACCATTAAACCTTTAAATAGAAGCAAATTCTGTCATTTTCCACAATGTGGATAAACTTGGAGGACACTATGTTAAGTGAAATAAGCCCAGCAAAGAAAGACAAGCACCACCTGATTTCACTTATATGTGGTATTTAATGAAGGTAAACTCACAGAAGTAGGGGGTAGCATGGTGGTCACACGGGTGGGATAGGGAGGAGGTTGGGGAGATTTTAGTCAAAGAGCACTGAATCAGTTAGAAGAATAAGTTTAAGAGATCTGTCATACAACACGGCGACTATAGTTAATAACAACAGGCCAGGCTCAGTAGCTCAGTCTGTAATCCCAGCACTTTGGGAGGCTGAGGCGAGTGGATTGCCTGAGCCCACCGGTTCAAGACCACCCAGGCAACTTGGTGAGACCTCATCTCTACAATAAAATAAATTTTAAAAAATAACCGGGCATGGTAGCGAGCATCTATAGTTCCGGGCTACTCAGAAAACTGAGGCGGAAGGATCGCTGGAACACAGAAGGTCGATGCTGGGGTAGCCGTAAGCATGCCACTGCATCCAGCCTGGGCAAAGGAATGAGACTCCAACTCAAACAAACAAACACACAAACAAAAAACATATTGCATCCCCAGAAATTGTTTAGAGAGTATATTTTAAGTGTTCTCATCACAAAGGAAATGATAAGTAATGATAAGTATGTAAGGTAATGTGTATCAATTTAGCCATTTCACAATGTATACACATTTCAAAGCAAAATGTACATGATATATATATACACACACACACACAATTTTTATTTGTCAATTAAAACAAATAGCTTTTAAAATAAAATGTAAAAGTTGAACTCATAGAAGCAGAGAGTAGAATAGTGGGTACCAGGGGCTGAGGGGAGAAGAGAAAAATGGGAGATGATGGGAAAAGGGTACAAAGTTTCGGTTCCACGGGAGGAAGAAGTCCTGGAGATTTGTTGTACAGCATGGTAATCACAGTTGACCATAATGACATGTATACTTGGAAAGTCGCTGAGAAAATAGATCTCAAATGTCCTCACCACAAAAAGTGATAAATGTGAGGTGATGAAGATGCTAATTCTCTTTATTTAATCATTGTACAATGTATACATATATCAAACATTACACTGGATACCATAGATGCATACAATTTTTGCCAGTTAAATGTTAATAAAACTTAAAACAAAAAATACATAAACGAAGAACACCAATAACTCAACAATAAGAAAACAAACAACCCGATTAATAATGGGCTAAAGATCTTACCAGATACCTCACTAAAGAAGATATACCGATGACCAAAAAAAAGCACATGAAAAATGCTCCACATCAAATGTCATTAAGAAAAAATGCAAATTAAAGCAACAATGATCTATCACAGAAACAAAGAACTGAATACCACATATTCTCACCTATAAGTGGATCTTGAATGTGTTTCACAATACTACAAGAGAGGGATTAGCAGTACAGGACACTGCTGGGGGGTGGGGAGGAACACATAATATCACTAAGGGTACCTGATCCTAAACCAGGGAAAGTGAAGACCAGTTGGAGGCCCAAACTTCACCCTCACATGTATTACTTATGTACCTAATACTAACCTGTACCCCACATCTTTATAATAAAATAAAGTTTAAAAAATGTGATACCACTATATGCCTACTAAAATGGGTACCATCCAGAACACTGGCAACACCAAATGCTAGTGAGGGTGTAGAGCAACAGAAACTCTCACTCATTGCCTATGAGAATGCAAAGTGGCACAGCCACTCTGGAAGACAGACTGGCAGTTTCTTACAAAACTAAACATACTCTTACCATACAATCTAGTAATTGTGTTCTTTGGTATTTACCCAAGAGTTGAAAAAGTATGTCCACACAAAAAAATCTGCACACGGATGTTTACAGCAGCTTAAATGCCAAAACTTGGAAGTAACCAAGATGTCCTTCAGTAGGTGAGTGAATAAATAAACTGTGATACATTCAGACAATGGAATGTTTGTTATTCATTGTTAAAAAGAAATGAACTATCAAGCCAAGAAAAGACATGGAAGAAACTTAAATGCATGCTACTAAGTGAAAGAAGTCAATCTGAAAAGGTTATCTACTGTGTGATTCCAACTATGTGACATTCTGGAAAAGGAAAACTATGAAGCAGTTTTTAAAAAATCAGTGATTGCCAAGAATTAGGGGGGAAAGAGGGATGAATAGATGGGGCACAGGACTCCCAAGACAGTGAAACTACCCTGTATACTATACTGGGAGATGCATGTCACTATGAATTTGTCCAAACTTATAGAATGGACACTGAGGATAAACCCTAATGTAAACTATAAACCATGGTGGTAATGATGTGTCCATGTGTTTTTATCAGTTGCAACAAATACATCACTCAGCTAGAGCCTGTTGACAGAGGAGCAGGTGAAGACTGTGAAGGGGCAGGAGGTGTAGGGGAAACCTCTGTACCTTCTGCTCAATTTTGCTGTGAACGTGAAACTGCTCTAAAAAATAAAGTCTGTTTTTTAAAAGCCAATATCAGCTTATAAATGAACCAAAACCAAAAGCATCCAACGGGCAAACATTTATAACTGTGTGAGCACAAAGTTCTCAAAGTTGTTTGCCATTTCTGATCTCATCCAAGGACGTCAAATACTGGGAATGTAAATGAACTGTGGATTGAAGTTAGAGAGGAGAGTTCACTGGACTGAGAATGACATACAAGTAAAAACAACAACAAGAATATAATCTGTCCCCAAGCACAGCAGCCAAAATCAGACAGGAAAGGATTAAGTTTTACAGTTGACTTACCTGCCCAGAAATTCAGCCCATAGCTGAATAGAAAGAAAAAACCAGGTTATTTACTCCTAAATATTTTCAAGAGACCAGATTTTCATCCTGTAAAGTATGGCAAGAAAAGATAACAAGTTGATTTTCCACTCTGGTAACTGACTTTGGAAGGAGAGAAACATTTATTTTTATCAGTTTTTCATTTGCTCATGATGGTGCTTTTGAACTTGGCGGCAGGAGCCTGTATATACCCAGTCACGAGACAGTCCATACCTTGGTGCCATCCAACACCATGTGAAAAGTACAATTATTCCATTCTGCAGAACCGATATCACACCTTGTCTCTGGAGAGCTCTGGGCAGCATGCAAATTACATTTAAACACCAAATTAAAATTTTAACTATAAAAAATAAGGGGATAAACAAGAGAGAATTACATTATAGTATTATATTAGTAAAAATATAGCTGGGTGATGTAAGTGGATTTTCCATACTGCCATTATGCTAAATGATTTCCATTAGAGCCACAGGAAGCACACGGCTCATTTAGCATCAGTCTTCATCAGTGACCTGGTCTCTCCCTAGCATTTATTAAGACCCCATGGATACTGGCCACTCTCCAAGGTAAGTGACTAGAGAGTAAAATCCTGTACAAGTTTTCCTAACAGTGACTAATGCAGACCTACAATTTCTTATTTTCCAAAAGATATTTTAAATAAGAATAGAAAAAGGCATCTGGCCAAGTTGAGAATAGGCCCGCCATTGACTTGCTTCTTTCCTTTTCATCCAGATGCTCTGGAGCATGAGGCCAAAGCCTCATTGGACCGTTGTGCTGAACAGGGGTTTCCTTTTCCCTCTCAATCCTCTCTCCTCTCCTCTCATTCCCCCAGGACCTCTCTTCCTCCGCAAATGCAAAGGCCATAGAACTATCCCAAGCTACTGAGGCTTTTAAAGCAAAACTGTATTGGAAAAGACTGAAGGACACATTTAAAGAAGAATTTAGTTTCAGGGCTGATTTATGTAAAATAATAAATGGTGCCACTTGGCTGTTTATAGAGCTGGAGATAAAATTAGATTCTAGACAGTCATTCCTTGTGCACATGGGGTAACTCTGATGGATTACTGCCTTCATATGACTTAGGATAACAGCCGCTCATGGAAATTTACAAGGGGCTCCTTGAGAACATATTTTACAGCCACATTCAATAATTCAGACGATATTTCAGGTTCCTAAAATGATTCAAATTTAATTTGAGAATAATACTTGAGAAGAGTAAGCTGATGAAAAGTACCAAGTAGTTAACAATTGTAAAAAGTTACCTCACTCTCCATAACTAAACAGAAATCATTTCTACCCAATTTCTCCTTAGTCTCACCTTCATTGGCACTCTCTTAACCTGGTCATCCTTTTAAAATAAATAAATATTATAAAAAGGAGAGCAGGCAGTGACTTGGAGAGATGAACATGTCATCATCTCGCCAAGAAAGAAGGAGTTTGAATTTTACAGCACCAATGCTCTTAACCTTGGAAGATTTAATTTTGTATAAAAGATTGGAAACCAGACTGGCCTGAGTGTCAGTATCTACTTAGACTTTAAAGTCTTCTTGATTGAGATGTAAGCTGTCCTCTGGCAGTAGTTGTGTGGAATTCTTACATTTACGCAACAAATATTTATTGGACAACTACTATGGGCTTGGCACTTTGCTAGTGCTAGAGATACAAATGGGCATCTGGAGAAGTTCATGCTCCAAATTAGTCTATAAATCAGAGTGCAAAGTACTTTTATGGGGAAAAAGCAGAGGAGATAAAGATGCCCTCCCAGAGCAAGAAGTGGCTAAACTGAAACCTGAAAGAAGAGTAAGCTAGCCAGGCAAAAATTTGGGGATAGGGATAAGGGTAATGAGTACAAAAATGGTATTGGGGAAGGACTAGATTGATGAATTTCGGGCAAAAAGGCAAGAAGACCTAGATGACTAGTCTGTAAAGTGGGAGAGGAAGAGGGATAACTGAAGAATCAGGAGAAACCAGTTGATAAAAGGTCTGTCAGGCAGTCATCTATAAGAGTTTGGACTATAGGGCACCCTTGCCATGTGAGACTGTCAAATGCAACTTTAGGAAGACCACCCACTAGAGTGCAGTTTGGATGGGGGAATGTGGGAAAGACTGGAAACAGAAAGACTAGTTAAGGAGTCTCTATCAGTCATCCAGGTGACAGTCGGTGATGGCCTAGACCATGATGGAAGACAGGCAACTGGAAAGTTGCCAGGTATATTTAAAAGGTAGACTACATACAACTTGGTGATTGACTGGAGACTGAAGAAGGAGAAGTCAAGATGATGCCTGGGGTTTGGCCCAGGTGGTGGAAGATGTACGGAAACCAGCACACAGGAGAGGAGGGTTATGGGGACGAGTCATGAGATCCATTTTAGATACGCTGGTTTTAGGTGTCTGTCGGGCAGAACCAGGTGGCAACACTTCAGTAAGTGTCTACAGCAAGTGATATGAGTCTCCCCATTCTTTCTTTACCATTCAGCCTTGGGGGAAGAGGATAAACTATGAGATAAGCAAGTAGATTTTGAAGAGCTTCAGGCAATCGTGTTCCTGGCGACATTACAAGTACTCCGGAAACATAAGACTCCACCCTCCCCACTACCCGCCCCCAAAAAAAAAAAAAAAAAAAAAAAAACCACTTGAGCACAACTGCGCATGCACAGTGAGAGTAAGGGGGCGGGGCCTCCATGTGAGGGTGGGACTTCCGATGAGGCCGGAAGAAAAATTTTCCTAGCGTGGAGGTGGGCAATTTGGTAGCTGCCTGACGCTTCTTAGCGTTCGATGGTGGGGTGGTGCCTCGCCCAGAATTTGAAGCATACTGAAAATGTCAAAATTTTTGTCTGCCTTCTGAGCCTGTGGCCCTCATTCTCTGGCTGAGGGAGGTAATGTATGAATGCTATGGCAATTGTGTAGATTCCTGGGATCCCAAAACTGCCTACGATTTTCTCATTCCCATGTTGATCAGTCCTTGGACCTTTAGTGCTGTTTCCCAAAAAAAGCTGCAGTTTTTATGCTTTCTTTCCGGGGTCTAGGCCAACACTGAACAGTAGAAATTCAATGCAAGTCACAGTTGTCATTTTAAACTTTTTAGTAAACATATTTTTTTATAGTAAAAATTTAAAGCCGGGCTCGGTGGCTCAGCCTGTAATCCCACGCCTTTGGGAGGCTGAGGTGAGTGGATTGCCTGAGCCCGAGGGTTAGAGACCCGCCTGGGCAGCGAGACCTCATTTCTACAATAAATCAAAAAATCAGTCGGGCATGGTAGCACATACCTGTAATTCCGGCTACTCGGAAGGCTGAGGCGGAAGGATCGCCGGAGCCCAGCAGGTCGAGGCTGCGGTGGCCGGGAGCGGCCACTGCACTCCAGTCTGGGCGACAGAGTGAGACTCCAACTCAAACAAACAAACAAACAAATTTAAATATGAAACTAATTGTAACAATAAATTTTACTTAACCGACTATATCCAAAATACTCTTTTTTTGTTTGTTAGATCTTCAAAACCCAATGTGTATTTTACATTTAAGCAC
Organism: Carlito syrichta; assembly: GCF_000164805.1. Classification (NCBI taxonomy): domain Eukaryota; kingdom Metazoa; phylum Chordata; class Mammalia; order Primates; family Tarsiidae; genus Carlito; species Carlito syrichta. Next base: position 715,017 of record NW_007253798.1, read on the forward strand.
ATCTCAACTTTAACCAGATAATCAGTGCTCAATAGTTATGTGTGGCTCAGTGACCTCATGCTGGACAACACAGCTCTCTCCAGGCTTTTTTTTTTGAGTTGGAGTCTCACTTTGTCGCCCAGACTGGAGTGCAGTGGCCGCTCCCGGCCACTGCAGCCTCGACCTGCTGGGCTGCTGGGCTCCGGCGATCCTTCCGCCTCAGCCTTCCGAGTAGCCGGAATTACAGGCATGCGCTGCCACACCCAGCTGATTTTTTTATTTATTGTAGAGATGAGGTCTCGCTGCCCAGGCGGGTCTCGAACCCGTGGGCTCAGGCAATCCACTCACCTCAGCCTCCCAAAGGCGCGGGATTACAGGCTGAGCCACCGAGCCCAGCTCTCTTCAGGTTTTTAAAGCCCAGTCCTTAAGCCCAGTCTGGATGGCTACTAATAACAATAACAGCTAACAAGTATTGAGCACTGACTGCATACTAGAAGCTGTCAGAAGTGCTCTGTGTGCTGTATAAGATGGTGATAAAGCAGATTCCTAAGCTGTAGTCCTGGCTCCACTACCTACTAAATTTGTCCAGTTCCTCACCTCTGTATGCCTCAACTTCTTGCTGTAAATGGAAATGATAATACAATCCACTGCTAGGATTGTTGAGGTAATTAAATTGATAATTATATGGAAAGCACCTAAAATAGCACCTGTCTTAGTAAGCACTGCATAAATTTTTGCTGTTTTTTCTTATTCCAGATCACACATCGTCTTAAGAAATGAATATGACCAAGGTTGAACACCGTTGATTTCCGGTTAGAAGTTTTTGGTGATACTACCTAGGACAGCTTGATTTGAATGGTGATGAAAGTTAAAACCAGTGGAAGAGGAGCGGTGAGTGGGCAGTGAGGACTTGAAGATCTCTTAATTACTTTTAAAGTCCATGATTTCTTCAAAACCCAGATCAGAAGCACCCTTTGTGTACCTGCTTTGTTTACACTACCATAGACATCTGTCACCTGTGCTAATACCCTGAACAGAATAGTGTTCAGTAGTGGTTGGGTGACAGAAGCCATGAGCAGTATCAAGAGCACCCAGGAAATGTAGAGAAAAAGACAGCAAACATAGAGGCCTTAGGGCATGTCCACATTTAGACTTTAAGGAAAGGAAGTTAGGATGGGGTGAGGAGAATAAAAGAGAAAGAGGAGCTAGAGAAATGAATGAATGACAAAGCGTTGCTCCAGCAGTTGAGTCCTGGCTATCTGTTGGCTGTGCCCCTTATTCACAGAGTATCAAAGAAAAGTTTTAATCTTAGAAATAACAACTTTTTCATTAATTTTATTTGGAAATAATTTTAAATGTACATGAAAGTTGCAAGGGTAGTACAAAGAGTTCTCAATACCGTTTAGCCAAATTCACCAATTGCTAGTGTTTTGCCACATTTTATCAGAAATTCTCTGTCTGAACCATTTGAGATTAAATTGTATACCTCATGTCTCCTTATCCCTAAATACCACAATGTGCATTTCCTAAGAAAAATGATAGTTTCTAATATAATAACAATAGTTATCAAATTTAAAAAATTTTATATTGATATAAAACTCTTATCTATGCTTAGAACCAGCAGGGGAAAAAAAATAAGAGGATGAATGGGAGGGCAGATGAATCATGACTCATGCAGTGTTGCTTTACATTCCAGCTTCACTAACTGACTCAACAATGTCCTTTACAGCAGTTGGTTTTTTTGGCTTTTTGTTTTGTTTTGTTTCTGGCCCAGTATCCAACCCAATACTATGCCTTGCATTTAGTTGTCCAGTAACAACTGCATTTTCCCTCATTAACCTGAACGTTTTGGACTTCAGCTTCAAATATCCACTTGCCTACTTCAAGATGCTAGAAATGTGACTTAAATTAACTTCAGAGATACCAGGTATATTAAGGATGGGTGAGAAGAGAAACAGCACCCACAAAAGTTATAACGGCTTGTAGTGTTTGCAAACCATTTTGAGTGTGGCAGATGATGCAACCTGGGTTCTTGGAAACATGTGGTGAGCAACCCCTCTGTGTAGCATCAAAGATAAATTGTGGAAACAAAGCCAAATAAAACTGGCCCAACTTCTTATGAGATGACAGTCTAGTGGGGACAGCAAACATGCAAACAGATCTCAATACAATGTGGCAAATGATATGAAGACCAAGACACACCTGTCTGTGGAATCGTATCCCACTGCCCGTTGTTTTACTCTGTCCTCCCTGAGAGACTTAAAAGACATGTCTTGAGCCTCAAGGTGCCAACACAGATTACTAACCTCTCATTCCAGGATTTGGAGAAGTTCCCCCTGTCATCTAACAGCTGTGTCCTGATAATCTTGTAAGAATCCTGAGTTTCAAACAGCCCCATTAAAAAGTGGGCAAAAGACATGAGTAGACACTTATCAAAAGAAGATATACGGGCTGCCAACAGACACATGAAAAAATGCTCAACCTCACTAATCATCAGAGAAATGCAAATCAAAACCACATTGAGATACCACCTAAGGCCAGTAAGAGTGGCCATCATTAGGAAAACAAACAACAACAGATGCTAGCGAGGATGTCGAGAAAAAGGAATGCTTCTACACTGCTGGTAGGAATGCAGATTGGTGCAACCTCTTTGGAAGACAGTGTGGCGATTTCTGTAAGAACTAGAAATTGACCTTTTATATGACCCAGCAATCCCCCTAGTGGCAATATACCCAGAGGAATGCAAATCATTTTACAAAAAAGTTATCTGCACACGCATGTTTGTTGCAGCTCTATTCACAATAGCAAAAACATGGAACCAACCATGCTGTCCATCGAAGCTGAACTGGATTAAAAAATGTGGTACATATACACAATGTAATATTATGCAGCCATAGAGAAGGACAAATATTTGGACTTCACAGCAACTTGGATGAATTTAGAGTCTATTTTACTCAGTGATTTATCACAGAAACAAAGAACAGAGTTCCATATGTTCTCACTTATAAGCGGAACTTGAACAATTATAATACTGTAAGAAAGGGATTGGCAGTAGTGGGAAACTGCCAGGGAAGGGGAGAGTGGGATTGGTAGTTGAGGGAAACTGCCAGGGGAGGGAGGGGCACACCTCATCAACAAGGGTACCTGCATAATGAACATTTGTATACCTATCCCTGAATTGTACCCCACATCTTTATAATAAAAATAATAAATTATAAAAAAAAGAAAGAAAGAAAAGGGTTGGCAGTAGTGGGAATCTGTCAGGGGGGGCACTCTTCATCAACAAGGGAACCTGCATAACGACCATTTGTATACCTAACCTTGAATTGTACCCCACATTTAATTGAATAAAAAATTAAAAACAAGAAAAATTAAATTAAAATAAAAAAGAATGTTGTCAAGGAGGAACAAAGTCTGAAAAACCAGATAAGCAGGCAAAAATAAGAATGAAAAATAAAAAAAGAATCCTGAGTTTCTCTCTTCTTTAGGCCTATTCTGTGAAACCTCCCTCTAAGTATCAAGTCTAGGGATCAGGCTCTTTGACCTTCAAAATCTAGACCTATTGAACCTACTTCGAATAAAGCATTTAAATAATGACTGAAGCCCTCCTCAGCAGGACAGGGAGGATTTCAGTCATAAATTGAGTAACTCCATGGAAAAAGATAGAATTTTAGAGTTTAGGGTAGATGTTTGTAAGCACTGACAGGTCAGAGTAAAATCATATTCATGTGCAAGCTTCAGTTTCTTTTTTAAAATGACTTCCTTTGTCTCTTGAAAACCCAGGAAATCATTAGCCCTGTTTTGTTTCCAGAAAAAAACATTGCTAAAAAAATACTTTGGCCTATATTCTATATCTTTTTAGATTGCATGTGGAACAATTTAGATGGAATATATTTCATGGTGGAGTTTACCTCTGCCTTCCTACCGGAGGTAGTCTTCTTGGAGAGTCATCAGAAGAGAGGAACCGAGTTCCATGCCTCCTCCCGGCATTCCAAGTTTATGTATGCCTGAAACAAGCATTACCCTTTCAACTGGGTCCCAAGAAACTGGAAATTTGAAATACAAAACGTCGGTACTCTGCAAGTTGAACAGGGTCAGTACAACTAATTCAGCAGTACATAATTTACTTAGTTTGTTAGGTGTTCTGTAGTAGTTAATTTTTTTGAAAACTGAAGTTTGTAGTATAAGTAACTAGATTGGGAGGGAATTAACTTCAAAAGGGCACAAGAGAAACTTTGTGGTGGTGGAAATGTTACATCTTGATTGTGGTGGCAGCTGCACAATTATATACATTTTCTGAAAGTCATGGCACTGAATGCTCTGAAAGGGTAGATTTTATTGTATGTAAGGTATACCTCAATAAACCTAACTTTTAAAAAGAAAAAAGTAAATAGGACATTATTAAGAAAGGAAAAGACAAACCACAGAAAAAAGGAAGATACCACATATCTGATAGTTTTCAGAATGTATAAAGAACTCTTAAAAACTCAACAACAAAAAGATAAGAAATTTTAAAATGCACAGAAATTGGTGGGTTTTCAATAAGTTAAACATGGAACTATGACCTAGCAATTCCACTCTTAGGTATATACCAAAACAGGTGTTCAAACAAAAACTTGTACATGAATGTCCATGTCAGCACTATTCACAATAGGCAAAAGGTCAAAGCAGACCAAATGTCCATCAACTGAAGAGTGGATAAACAAATTGTGATATGTACATACAATGGACTATTAATCAGCCTTAAAAAGAATGAGGCACTGACAAGTGCTATACATGGATGACCTTGAAAACATTTTGCTAAGTGAAAGAAACCAGACACAAAATGTCATATATCATATTATTTATACGAGATATCCAGAATCGGTAAATCAGTAGAGACAGATGCAAATTGGCAGTTTCCAGCCTGGAGGGAGGGAGAAATGGGAAGTGATTGTTTAATGGGTACACAGTTTCCTTTGAGGATAATGATAATGTGGAACAGATCCTAGAGGTAATGTTTGTACAACATGGTGAATGTTCTAAATGTTACTGAATTGTTTACTTTAAAATAGTTAATTTTATGTTATGTGAATTTCACTTCAATAATAAAACAATTTTTAAGGAAAAAATGTTTTTGATAGAAGTCTGACTAAGACGGATGCTGCTGCTCCCAGCTTTCTCTCTGTGTGGTATAGTTAATGATGTATTAAGAAACTCGTATTGATGCTTTGGGGGTCTCCCTGCAAGTCCATCTCAGAAACTCTGAGCTGCCAGATTGAGTCATCAATAGCTGGGTTTGCCTGAGGACCCATAAGGTCTCTTGGGAGAAGTGGTAAGAGGAACCTTGAGGATTCACAGACCAGATGCCCTAACTCCTTGGCCTTGTGTTGTGAAACTCATAACACAAACTAACCTCCATGAGTTTGGAACCTCCATGAGTTTGGAAGACTCTCTGTTCCTCTGCGCTAACCAGGCCTTTGGGTTGTGACTTAAATTACAATTGTTGTGGTCCTAAGCAGCACCCTTCAGATGTCCTCTAAGCCAGCTCCTGTGAGGCAGTTGATGAAGCACTGTGAGCACTACAAAGCCAAGTTGTCCAAGGCAGTCTGAGAGATTGCATTTACTGCCAGGGAAAAGAAATCAATCCCCAGTGGGGGATATGGTACACCCTGAGAAGTGGTGAGAACAGACACTGACAAGAGATGGACAACACAAGTCCCTGCACTCCACTCTTTGAGGCACTCCACTCTTTGAGGCAATGAGGGTGGTACATGCACCAAAGGCCTAACAAAGTGGGAAGACATGAGTAACCACCAAAAGACCATGGTCTGACTGATATCCAACAGGAAGGCAAGAGGACCTGGGAAGAGTGTACTTCAGGGTTAGGGCCAGGTAAGTATCCCAAGTGATGGTCACTGCCATCTTTGCCCATAACCTTGGCTTACCCAAGATTCTTGGAACCTGAGGAAATGTTTCCCCCTAGAAGGGTCAATCAACAGATTGCCATCAGCTTAGAAGGAGAATGCCTTGTTTTTTACCTTTGGGTTCCACCTGGCCTGTATGTTCAACAAGGATGAAGACTCAGAAGAGTGATCATCCAAGTTCAAGGTAGCCCAGGGCTGGTCGACAGTGCTGATCATTTGACAAAGCAAATCACGATTCAGAAGTGTTTTCATTGGAGTTAAGAAGAAATTTAGCAAGAGTGAATGTAAAAATCTGGATTTCTTTCCTTTCTTTGTTTTAATACAATTAAAGAATAGCAGCAGCTTGGTAAATGGCATGAAGTATCCACTATTGCCAGATATTTGACAAGAGTTAACTCATCTTTATAACAATCCTGCAAAAGTAGCAACTAGGAATACTCAAGGTCGCATACTGCACAAGGAGAAGCTGCAATAGGTCCCCAGACCCCCCAAACATGTTATCCTGTTTTCCACAAACATTCCCTCATGGCATTAACCTAAGGGCAATTCATGTGAAAAAGACCCAGGGCCGCACTTGTCTATAGGTACTAAGAGACTTTGTGCGTTGAGGGCTACAATAATTAAAATCCAGATGCCTAAATTTGGAGTACATAAACATCCCACTGGGATGGATCCATTGGATAATTTGAGGCCCAGGCTTGAGAAGCAATGGAGAGCCTCAAAGTTGATTATTTTCAGGATCTCTTTAAGGATTTTGAGGAATCCTTACCAGTTCAGGAATCTTAACCAAGAACCCCTAGGGAAATCTTAGAAACAAGGCGCCCCCTGGTGGTCCTCCTGACCAGGGACGATGGTCCATTCCATAACATTCCATCCACCTACTGAGATGCTCCAAATAATTCATTTGGTCTCTATTTTTAAATTATGTTTTGATCATTGAAATTATTTTCTTAACCCTTATTACATATATCTATATCTATATCAGAGAACATTTATTATAGATTTATTTACTGTCGCATTCAAATTTAGAACTGGTAGTATTCACCTGAGGAATTAAAAGTTCAGCTATCTCCTATGAGATGTCTCCTCATTGAAAAAAAGAAAAAGACAAGACAAGGAATGCAGGCCCATCTCAGTACAGAACTTTTCAAACTTTAAATCAGCACTGTCATGATGCCTTTGATGAGAAATGTTTATTTCACAGAAAGGAGAATGAATACATACCAAGTGAAGTTAACTGTTTTTTATAAGTAACTGAGTTGTCTTAGCAGCCTGAGGGTAGTCTTCAGCTTTAAATAAGTATCTTATTATTTATATGATACATTTTTGTCCTATTTATTCTTTGCCTCATTTATTTTTATGAAAATAACTTGCAGAGTATTTAGTTCTGATGAGTGATTTTGCTTGTTTTTGAGCATTGATCAGCCACAAGTTCTAAAATAAACACATAATTTATTTTGAGTGTAGTAAAGCAAAGAGAAGCAAAATTAATTAATCTGCCAATTCGCTATCATCGGTGGCTATTAAAGTACATACAAATCATCACTATTCTGAATGATTCTACAAGCCAGGGATTGGCAAACTCTCCTGTAAAGGGCCAGAGAGAACATATTTTAGACTTTGCAAGCCAAAAAGTCTGTGCCACAGTCACTAGACTCTACTATTGCAGTACAAAAGCAGCCAGAGCCAATATGTACATGAGTGGATATGGCTGTGTTCCAATAAAACTTTATTTATAAAACCAGCAAACCAGGTTTGGCTTGATAGCCATAGTTTGGTGACCTTTACAATAGTGAACAATATTTTTCCATCAGTGCCTTCCATTTTGGAAAACACTTCTAGAATATGCATACCAACAATGTCTAGTAGTAATAAGGAGTTTATAATTCCATTCATATTATAATCGCATTTATTTGATCTTTTTCTTGATTATTTATTAAAGAATATTTATGAAGAAATGTATTAAATCTTAAAATTGGAATTGCATCTGGATGAGTCATATCATTTATATACCTTGTCACATCATATATAGTCACCTTTATAAATTAGTAGCAAAAATATACCAGTTTTATCTGGCTAGCCTCCTACAAGAAATTAAAATGAATAAAAACAACATTCTCCACTCACAGGAATCTTGCTCTCCCAGACATATAGTCTGGTAGTTATTTCAAAGTTTTAGACAAGTATACTTTTTTCTCTATTTTCTTTCTGATGTCTATCTTGTTCTATATAAAACCTCCTAAAGAACTATGTGAATTTTATTAGAGGTTTATAAGCTTTCTGGCTGATATATGCTTACATTATTTGAATTTAATTTAATTAGAGTTTTGAAGGAAGTGCTGTGAAATCAAATTTAGTGTGTTATGCCATTTGATATTTGTTTCCTAGCCATCTCACTGCACCAAGTAACCAAGGGCCTTATCTTTGAAAGTAACTTATGTCACTATATTTTAATGTTTTAAAAAGTATCTTGAGGATAAGACCCCCCCCAAAAAAACCTCAAAACTTGTGTCTCCATTCTAGCACCTTTTTTCATTTTTAGATTAATGGATTTTTGACTGAATGTTCATTTCTACAGAAGACTTTGTTTAAAACTTCTTCCTCATGATAGATTGGAACATCTCAATTTTGAACTTATGTCCTACTGAGTGACCCAAATTCTTTGTGAATCTTACAGGTGGAGCTGGGAAGTACTCTTGTTTATCAAGCAGATTCCTTTTTATTTTTTCTTAATACATATTTTTTAATTTTAAAATTGTGGGGTACAGTTAAGGGTTAGGTATACAAATATGCATTGTGCAGGCACCCTTGTTGATGAGGTGTGCCCCCAACCCCAGACAGATATTGACTACCGTTAATTCCACCTCCCTTCCCCTCCCTCCCCCCATAGTTTCCCACCACTGTCAATCCTTTTCTTACAGTATTACGATAGTTGTTCAAGGTCCACTTATGAATGACAACATGTGACTGGGAATATACCCTGTGTTTCTGTGACTGGGAATATACCCTGAAGACACAAATCAGTCTATAAAAAAGATACTTGCACATGTATGTTTAGTGCAGCATTGTTCACACTAGCAAGATCTTGGAACCAACCAGGCTGTCCATCAAAAGAGGACTGGATTTTAAAACTGTGATACATATACACAATGGAATATTATGCAGCCATAAAAAAGAACAAAATCATGAATTTCGTAGCAACCTGGATGGAATTAGAGTTTATAATACAGATTCATTTTTAAATGCAATTATACATTCATTCTGTCCCAGAAAAGTTCCATCCTAATACTCTTTGACCTGACAGCAGAGGCTGGCACCGCGACAGCCACTGGGAGTCTAGAAGATATGAATACATAGCAATTTTGATTATATTTTTTTCAACAATTATTTATATTTCACTGGAAGAAATTTCAAAATGAAGTGAATAGGGGAAAATGATAATCTTCCCCCTGCATGAATAAAAATTAATATTATGAGGCATTTCCATACTTTCCATTTATGTTACAATTGTATTGCCTGCAAATGTCTGTCACTCATAAAGCTAGATGTACATACCACGAATGTCCTAGAAGGAAATGGCTCAGTAACCTGCCATCTTTTCATCTCTTCGTGACTATTATTTGGGTTTCTAGAGTGAAATGTGATCATTGGTTAGTCAATTCAGTATTCGAGGGGCAATCTAAAGGAAAGGTTAAAATCAAATAAGAAGTTGGCATTTGTCTTCAGGTCTTGTTTATGTCCCTGTGCCCCAAATCAATTTCATAACCAACAAAAGCCACCACAGACACTCCGCAGAGATGCAGTCATATCTGCCATGGAAGACACAGATCAAACTCCCAATCTGCTTCCTCTGCTTCTTAGCCTTCAGGGCAAAGATTTCCCACTTTCTTTTGTGTGAGATAAAATTAAAAATTGCCTTAAAAGGAACATTAAAAAAATTTTAATGGACCACTGAAATGGAGTAATGCTTCACGTTTTTTTTTTAATAGTATAAAAGCAGGCTTGAGTGTACAGCTGCAAACCCACATATTCCAGCCAGCTGGATGGCTCCCGCAGGCCACAGTCGCTGCCAAGGCCAGTCCGGAACCCCTGCCAGAGACTCAGCCCCCCTCTCTCAGGCGGGTGTTGGTTTTGGCTGAGATGTGGCCCCGCCTAGGCAGTTTCCAGCATTGCAGGTGAAGCAATTAACTGTACATTTTTAAAATTAAATTTTCAATGATTTTTAACTAGGAAATGTGTTCCCTAGAGCAATGTTGTCCAATCCTTCCTCGCCCACACCCCACCTTCATGATTTCACCATGTTCCTGCACCATTGGTACTGTTGTTTGCTTTCTTTTTTCCTTAATGCACTGATTTATTTTACCTAATTAGATTTATTTTAGAAGGGAACTTTATGAAACGACCATGAATGGAAAAACCAATGTCTCTAGCCTGGGGCAGAAAGTCACCCTAAGGAAATGATGAGGTAACCGGTGGGTGCCTGTACCTGTCATGCTGCCCCACACCCATTCTGAACCTCTCCAGCCTCCCTGATCTCCCACTTTGCCCTAATCACATCGTCTAATATGTTCCTCGGATGCCTTCTCCCTCAGTCGCCCCGTCAGAGGATGAGTCTCCCTTCCCTGCCCTCTGTTGAATTGAGAGTCAATTTGCCCTCCCTCCTCTCCCTTCAAGGCCCCCACCCTTTCTCCAGCTTCCTGCTCTCGAATGTGTAAGCCTCTCTCTCTACTGACTTGTCCTGGCCTGAAGTCGTTTTTCCCTGGGCTTTCTCCTGACCTGGGATGTCCTTCCAAGCTTTTGGCAACAAGATACAATCTCCATGTTTCACTACCTATGACCCCAGGCAAGATAGTTAATTCCCTTGGGCCTCCATTTTCACATCTATAAAGTGGCTCATGCCTATAATCCTAGCACTTTGGGAGGCAGAGGCGGGAGAATCGCTTGAGCCCAAGAGTTCCAGACCAACCTGGGCAACATAGCAAAACCTCGTCTCTACCAAAAAAATATCAAAAAATCAGCCGAGTGTGGTTGTGCACATCTGTGGTCCCAGCTACTTGGGAGGATGAGGCAGAAGGATCACCTGAGCCCAGAATGTTGCGACTGCAGGATTATACCACTGCACCCCAACCTGGGCAACAGAGTGATACCCTGCCTTGAAAAACATAAACAAAACAAAAAAAAACTGTGGGTGATAATAGTCCCCAGATCAAAGGGATATGAATTATGCAGTGCCTATAAAGTGCTCAGTGTGTTTGCTGGATTTCAGTGGCTGTTTGAGAGATACTAGCCCAGGTCCACCTGCCATTTAGCAATCGCCAAGGCCATGTGGCCAATACAGAACCCCGGGAGAGCCTTTAATGTACACATACACCCTCACCTAGTTTCCTCCCCCCAAAGCCAATATTAGGGACATATTTGCTGAATGGAATGCCTGGGTGCCACTGCTGTTCTGGGCACTGGACCACCCACTGATGGCCTGAGAGTGGGGCGAGCGATGCCCAGTCCACCGGGCTCAGAGTACATCACCTGGAATGTGGTAGACACTCTTCAATTACCTGTTGGATGAAGGAACATCAACTTCTACTAATAAGAAAGAAAGTCAGTTGGGATCAGAGGGCAACCTTTGTGATAACAATTAGTAACATCTAGACAAATAATTGTAGATACAGACAGACCCTGAAAATTGAAGGAACTCTGTGTATACAGGAAAATTGAAAATTATCGAGATGCATTCTATCCATACAAGTAGAAAAACTGAAATTTTTGAAGTGCACTGAAAGAGCCCATTCTTCCGTGGAACAATTGTCTTTCTTTTAGTAATTGGTAGTCACATTATACCCTACTTTAAAAGTTTTCATTTTTATCATTTTCAGAAAACATGAGATTTTCACTTGGGTAGCTTTCTTTTAACAGCAGTCTAAAATAGTATAGAGAAATAGTAAACAAAATATATTTCGTTCTAGTTCAATCAATCATATTTTATATACTTATGAATAAAGCAATGAGCTCTTATTAATTATTTTAAGCAAATTCTCTTTTATTAAAGGAGCATTTAAATGCAGTACGTGAATTTATTTTCTTGGCATACTATTTCTTGTAAGTGTATTTCTTTTGAGTGTGTTCGAAAGCCATGTAACTTAATTGTGTTGCTATAATTGGCTCCATATTATCTCAACTAAGAGGTTTAAATCTTTGAACGGAGGCATGGTGGAGCCACATTAGGGAGCTTGACTTGTTTGTTCAGCATGGTAGATCCGGTTTTTCACTGTTATTGTGTTTCACAGGACGTAATTTGCCTGACAGTACAGACGAGCTAGTGTAAAAGCTATCCGTGTGATTACAGATTCTATAGAGATACTCTGTGAGTCAAGAGACATAATCCTGTTTTTTATTCCTATTTTTATTACATTACCTATACAATTTCGTAATAAAAAGTATTACGTGCTCATTATGAGACATCTAAAAATACAGATAAGAAAAGAATTAAATCAACCATAGTGCTACCACATAATCCTCCAGGAATCATCACTGGGGACTTTTTTGTGTAAAACCTTCCTGTCTTTTTACATACACTTCATGCATTAATAAAACATATACATGTTTATATAGTTTACCCTTATCTATTTATTTATGAAATTAATTGTATAGTACAGCAATCAACTCCTATATCCATTTGGCTCTTGCCTCCTTTTACAACTTTTTCCCGTTAAATACGTGGTGAATGTGTTACCTGGGCATGAAATATTCTTTCCAATCATCATTTTTTTCATATTGAGGGGGAAAAATCACATAACATAAAATTAACCATTAACCATTTAAAAATGAACAAGTCAGCCGGGCTCGGTGGCTCAGCCTGTAATCCCGCGCCTTTGGGAGGCTGAGGTGAGTGGATTGCCTGAGCCCGCGGGTTCAAGACCTGCCTGGGCAGCGAGACCTCATCTCTACAATAAATCAAAAAATCAGCCGGGCATGGTAGCGCATGCCTATAATTCCGGCTACTTGGGATGCTGAGGCAGAAGGATCGCCGGATCCCAGCGGGTTGAGGCTGCGGTGGCTGGGAGCGGCCATTGCACTCCAGTCTGGGCGACAGAGTGAGACTCCAACTCAAAAAAAATAATTAAAAAATTTAAAAAAAAATTTTTTTTAAATGAACAAGTCGGTGTCACTTAGTGCATTCCCAATGTCATACAACCACCATCTCTATCTCGTTCCAGAGCGTTTCATTGCCCCAGAAGGAAACCCTGTATCTATTTAGCAGCTCCTCCCCACCCCACTCCCCCCTCTCAACTCCTGGCAACCATTAGTCTTTCTGTCTATGAATTCACTTATTCAGGATGTTTCATATCAATGGAGCCATACAATATGTTACCATTTGTGTCTGGCTGCTTTCACTTAGCATACTTTTTTCAAGGTTCATATTCACAATGTAGCATATATCAGGACTTTATACCTTTTTCGCTGAATAATACTGTTTTAGGTACATGCCACAGTTTGTTTATCCACTCCTCTGTTGATGGACATGTGGGCTGTTTCCACCTTTTGGCTATTGTGAGTAGTGCTGCTGTAAACATTCTTGTACCTGCATTTATTTGAGCTGCTGTTTTCAATTCTTTGGGTATACATGTAGGAGTGGAATTGTTGGGTTGTAGGATAATTCTATGTTTAATTTTTGAAGACCTGCCAAACTGTTTTCCACAATCGCTGAGCCATTTTGCATTCTCACTGGCAGTGCATGAGGATTCTGCTTTCTGCATCCTTACCAACACACATTTTGCAATCTTTTTTTTTTATGGCCAACCTAATGTACTTGACTTGGCTTCTCATTGTGGTTTTGATTTGCATTTCCCTTCCAGTGTTTTGTTTTGGTTTTGGTTTTGGTTGTTGTTGTTGTTGTTGTTGTTGTTGTTGTTTTGTTTTGGCTAAAGATAGGGTCTCTCTCTTTGTCACCCATGCTGGAGTGCCGTGGTGTGATCATAACTCACTGCAGCCTTAAACTCCTGGGCTCAAGTGATGCTCCAGCCTCAGCCTTCCAAGTAGCTGGGACTACAGGCATGTGCCATCACACTTGGTTAATTTTTTTTTTTTTTTAATGTTTTGCAGAGATGAGATCTTGCTGTGTTGTCCAGGCTCATCTCAAACTCGTGGTCTCAAACAATCCTCCTGCCTGGGCCTCCCAAAGTGTTGGGATGACAGGCTTGAGCCATTGCTCTGGGTCCAGCCTCATTTTCAATGCCTGCATGGTATGCCATTGTATGGATGTATGTTTCTTTTACCAAGTGTTCTGATGGTGGACATTTAAATTAGCAATTTTCTGTTTTTGTAAGCAATGCTGTGATGAACATCCTCCTAACACAATCTTTACAAAAATTTATTATTGTGTCTTTATATCCCTAAAAGCAGTTTTGTTGGAGCAAAAATAAAGATAAGACCTTGGACACGTATTGAAAAATTACCTTCTCGAAACATTGATCCAGTTTATACTTCCTGTCATATTCGACCTCTTGCTTGTAAGTTATGCATTCTTTCCAAAATATGTAATAGGCTTTAAAAAAAAAACACTCCCTACATCAAACCTGCTGATACTACGCCTGTACAAATCTTTGTTATTTGCACTAGAATTTTCCCCTATACATTAGCAAACAACCAATGCTTTGGTTTAAAATTATCTGAGAGCTATAATACTTCCTTAAATTTATGTGAAAGACTCTTTAATCAAGACGGTTCAACTTACATGCAGTCAGACATAACCACTGGGTAGCTCTGGTTTAATACTTTGGGTTTGAGCATTAGCTCTTTGGTCTGATTAAATCCTAATACTAGGTGACTGACTTGTATAATCAGATATCACCCTTGAATATGGATTGTTCCTTAGAGACAGTGTCTTTTCTTCCCTCTGATGTGTGATCATCCTGGTGCTGAACTTCTTTAAACTTTTGTTGAGGAGATGATAGTTTAAGTAGCTGTTATCATCAAGACAATAAAGACCACCTTTTTGTGATGATCTAGGTTTCTCTTCATGGAATCTAAAGTAAAATAGTGGGGTTGATGACGTGTGTCCCTGCGTACCAGAGAGGTGTCACTTTGCACACCTTGAAAGTCCTGCACATAATTAGCAATTAAAGAAAAAAATTATAGGACAAGATGAAAAATAATTTTAATTTTTAAGGTTTTTTTCTAGCACACCTAAGTTATAGAGCAAATATTTGGTTGTGCCCACTTCTAGAAACACTTAATATAAAACTTAGAATCATAGACTTTTTTTTTTTTTCAGAACATGACAACGTTAATATAGCATAAGTAAAGTAAGGCCCTATTTTTAAAATAAAGAGTTACGGCAGCCCAAGGAATATTCAAAGATATAGTCACCTGGACTATTTAGAAGCATTAACATAACTAATTCACAGCCAGATGCAGTGGCTCATGTCTGTAATCTCAAGCACTTTGGGAAACCAAGGGGAGAGTTTGATACCAGCCTGGGCAACAAAGTGAGACCTCTTCTCTACACAAATATCAAAAAATTAGCCAGGCATGGTGATGTGTGCTGTAGTCCCAGCTACTTGGGAGGCTAAGGCAGAAGAATCACCTGAACCCAAGAGGTTGAGGCTGCAATGAACCATGAGCACAACATTGCACTCCAGCTTGGGCATTAGAGTAAGACCCTGACTCAAAAATAAATAAATAAGTAAATCATGAAAGCTAGGAGTAAGTGGAAGATATTGAGAAGGGGAGTTTCCAGCCTGGATGAATATTGCAGTCAGTCATCATGGTCATCATGAAAAAGGAAGTTCTGCCCAGAGAAGAACAGTGTTGGCTTAGAATAAGAAAACAGCGTGACTTAGTGTTCATGTTCTTAGGACATGAACACGCTTTGGGAGCACCCCACTTCTTTGCATCATCACTTGTCTTTCTCTCGGAATGTGAACCAGGTGGAGACACCACAGAGCTAAGTAAGACCCAACTAGCAACTGTCTGTCTTTCTGGTTTCTCTTCTAAAAGTGTCCTCTTTATAAGTATTGACATAAAAATTTGTCTATTCTTTACGTTTGATTTTATTAAATCTTTATGTTTTTAATATGGAGCTTGTCATTTAAACTATATAGTTGCTTAACCAGTTTCTACTCACACAAACCATAAATTTTTAGGTAAATTTATTCAGAAAGGTTTGTTTTTGGAAAAAAAAACTGTTGATGTAACCTGCTTTCAAAAATGATAGCTAACAAAACATCTAAATATCTTTCCTAACCTTGTAGGTATTGTTGTTCTCTCTCCTCCTCTTTCCCCTCCCTCTTCCCGTATCCCCTCCTCCTTCTCTTTTTTCTTCTTCTTTTCCTTCTCCTTCTCCTCTCTCCCTCTCCCTTTCTCCTTCTCCTCCTCCTCCGCCCTCTGTCTCTGACTCCATCATCAGGGTTGGGGAAATTCCCCATTACATAGTTCCTGCCTCAGATAGGGTGCAGAGATACCAACTCCCACTTCCTGGTAGGCAGAATAGTTGCAGATATCTGGGCTCAGCCAGTTGCATGTCCTAATCATAGTTTTGAAATTTCAGGGCGTACCCCTAAGACAGATGCCCCAAAGAGTTATTCTACTCAGTGACATAAGAGTCAGGAGCTGAGGTGGCAATGGCAGGTGCACAGACAGGTGGCTGCCGGGGATGGGGGGGTTGCCAGCCAGACACTCTTGATGCCTTTGGCTCCTGCTCCTGCAGTGCGTGCTCGCATTCCAAGATGACTTTCTGGGCCTTTCCATTGGCCCTGAGAACTGTTGATATTCTTCCAATAAATTCCTATTCTCTTAAGTTAATCAGAATCAATTTCTGTTGTTGGTGATCAGAACCCTTGATTGATACAGCATATATCTTGGCTTAAACTTGAAACAAATCTTGGGCTTGTTGCTGATTGTATCTATGAATAGAGAATAAATTTGAAATTCAAATTCAGTAAATATATATTGAGGAACTGTTGTTGAAGGCATTATTCTGAGGATTAAAGGAAGGCAAAGAGGTCAATGTCTTCTTCCATGTACTCAAAATCTAGCAACAGTACACATATATACAACCACACTATGGGACAAATTTCAAAGTTCCACAGACAAGGCCAGGAACCCTGAGTGAACCCACATGACTTATCCTGAAGGGCTCTGGGGACAAGACGAGGTTGAGTCAAGCTACATCACTCTAGGTTTGTCAGAAAATATCCCCACTGTTCTTGTCTAGGACAGTGATGTGCTAGGAGCTCACGGAGAGTGTCAAAAAGAAACATATTCTAGAACAATAGAACAGTAAATCAGGGAACCCTGGAGCTGACACACAGCCTCCCTTGGACGTTCCTAGAACCAGGATAGGATTGCCATGGGGTGGATGTAGGGTCCCGCAGCACTGTCTTCTTCCCAGAAGTGCCCTGTCACTGGGTCTGTGCCCCTCCAAAGCTGATGACAGAGCTCGAGCAGGCACCTGGCATCGCTGTGTGAAAAGCAAGACTCTTCCACCGGAAGACAAAGTGAAGTTAGGAAGATTGTGATGGTTTCACTTAAAAATATTTCATTGACTTAAATGTGGAAGATTTCTGGCAGGATGGGCTTGGCTGAGGGTACCTACCATTCACTCCTTTTTTGATAGTGCTCACTTTATTTCCAAGGTTCTCAGAACCCCCCAAGATCTGAGTACTCTTTTATCATGTTGCTCTGGCTACAAAAACAAAAATACAGACACAAATGACAAATCCAGAAAGACAGAGCAAAAGAAACTTGTGTTTAGCTCTGACTACCCTACAGTCCCTGGCAGAGGACACCTCCCTTCAACAGACCATTTCACACCTTTGCAGGGTCAAAATGAACCATTCGTCACCTCTCATTTCCTATGATAAAGGATAGAAATGGATTGAGAATAATGGTCAAGTTGTTGCCATGTGTTACTTGGCCCTAGAGGAGGTAGTTGATATTCTGCCTTTTAAAATGTGATATTCTATGTTTAAAATTTGCTTGGAAAATCTGTTATTTCTTTTGTATAAGAAGAGTAGCATTTATATGTTTGCTTTAAAGCATTGGAGAGCTTGAGGATGTTGATTTAGACATAAAGGAGCTGTGGAGGAGGTTAGAGCTGTAGAGGGAAGGCACAGCGGAGTCTCAGAGAACTGACTCCCAACCCAGGGGTCTCCTCTCTGTGTGAATGCCCCAGTTTACAGATGCCAATGCTGAGGCTTACAAGGCTATGGGGCCTACTAGCTGGCAGACAGAGGGTCCCAGTGGAAACTAAAGCCATCGAACCCCAGATCCTGTAGGTCTCACTCCTCCCATGACCCCAGTGGTTCTGGGCTTGCATCCATGTTATGCCCTCATTTGGGGTTTAAAGGGTAAAGGGATAAATCAAGACTGCATATTACCCCTGTGATATTTTACATGATGTAACTAGAAAAAAATAGCCACATAATTAAGGAAAAGGGGGAAGAGTTGCCATCCTCTTTCTCCTCTGATTTGATCCTCTAGTCTCCCTCTCTCAGCAATGGCACTAACAGTAGCACAAGTCAGGACCCTGAGTCATCCT
This sequence comes from Carlito syrichta, assembly GCF_000164805.1. Taxonomy (NCBI): domain Eukaryota; kingdom Metazoa; phylum Chordata; class Mammalia; order Primates; family Tarsiidae; genus Carlito; species Carlito syrichta. Next base: position 733,440 of record NW_007253798.1, read on the forward strand.
TGATGTTTCTTTCACCCCAGGGCAGCACTGTACAGGTGTTCACACTTTAGACTCATTTACATGAGAACACACAGGTGACATAGAGTTTCTGGTCTCCCAGACAAGTCCTGGTACAGCGAAGGGGAGGCCCCTCCTGGGTAAGCCCACACCTGCACACTCAGTTGCGCTTATACTAAGGCGCATACATGAGCACATACAAGTCCCCACATCCTCATCTGACTCTGAACCTGATTTGGCTTCCTCCTTTGGGGAGGAAAGATGGTAGGGGACAGGTTAAGAAGGTGAATTCTGCTTCTCCTTCCTCTACATGCCCCCTTCCCCACCGCACTCCTACCCACTAGTCATTCAGACTTCAGGACATCCAGTCCCCACTCCCTTTCCTGAAAGCTGTTCTTCCTACTCACCAGGAGGCTGAGTCTTCTTGGCTCTTCAGCTCTCAAGTGTGGTCACCTCCTCAGGTAGCCCTACAACTTGTCTCTGCAAGGAGGGCCCTCTCCCCTCACCTGTCCTCCCACCCGTCCTGCTTCCCTGCCATGTTGGGGTCTCTCGAATCTGTCATGCTTTGTGATTAATAAAGGGTTTGCTCGTGAAGATTCTCTCCTGCCAGAATGCAAGTTTCATGAGGCCAAGCACCGTTTCGCCTTGTCCAGCTCTCTAGCAGGCACATAGTCAGGACATGCTGGCTGGAAGAAGAAATGATTCTGTTAGAGCACCAGAGTTGAAGACTCAGCTCATGCAAGACTCTTACCACTTCCTCAGAACTTTGTAATTTCTCCACAGAAGTTTTCTTTTGGGGAAAAAATAATGTGTGCCCTCTTCACATTAAAAAAAAAAAGGTGTTTGTAATGACGGCAAAGCTGAGTAATACAGATAATACAGGACTTGAATAAAAGCTAACCCTCTCACCCTCCTTGCATAAACCCATTAGTGTCTCTCTTTTACAAGTGGAGACAGAGTACGGGGTGCACTCTGTCTGTGTCCGAAGTTCTCCCCTTTGAAGTTTTGCAAAAGTGAAATGTCCATCTTCCATATTAGAACAGAAAGCTGAAGAGGCTCTGACTCTTCCGAAAGGTATTATAAATTAGTGAGGAGAACATTGTTGTGAGCCGTTATGTGGGAATCAGTCTTAATTATTTAGGGCTCTATTTTTCTCTTCTAATGCCCTTCATTGAAAAGACACCAACGCAAAAAATCCATTGTCTGATCAGGCCCTGTAGGTGCAAAAGCAGACAGAAACAAATAATGCCACCTGGGCTTTTTCATTTCCAGACGTCCACACTTCTCATACAGCGTTTTTAAGAAATACAGTGTTCTTAAACTATCCAAAATGTCTTGCATGTACTTGGAGAAGAAATAAAGCCATTTTCAAAATTACAGGCGAATAAAGAGCCCTGCTTTTTCATCAGAGCTTGACAATGGAGGCTGAATTTTAAAAGGTTTTAAAATGTATCCCAGAGCATTCTGCTAAAGTTATGAAAGTGGTTTCTGTGACACTTGCAGACGGGGTTAGGTAATTGAGTGCATTACCTTGTGATAGCATCACTTGTTTAAAAGATTGATCACCCAGTCATTAGTGATTTGCTATGGTCAAGATAACTCTGCAATGCAAACGTTGGGTCAATTTTTGTTATTATGGAAACTCTTATTTGAAACTCCAATGTCAGTGTTATTATGAGTCAGCCAGGTTGGATACTTTATTTCAACAAGTGCTATGAGTCATTTGAAATTATGTATCATTCATAAGCAGAAAACTTTTTAAATCCTGTTGTATCCCACCTACCTGTGACATTTCGAATCTCTATAGAGTGGGGAAAAAAAACAGTATACATTGTAATTTGGTGTCTATTTTTCAGGTAATTGACTTAATAAGTTGAAATGAAATCGTGTGCCACCCAGTTTGCATAAGAGATGTAAAATTAAGCTGTAACTTTCTGAGAGTAACATCAAAGTTCAGCTCGGTAATTCTGAAAGTTGTTTTTCCCCTTTGGTGTATAAAAGCTGACAGGATACCAGGCAAGTTTTTCTATCTCAGAAGCACTATTGAGTTGATCAGAATAAAGGATATATAATGAATTCATACTGAATTTTAAGCATGAAGTCCAGAGTTAGGAGACTCAGATTAGCTAAGATGTGTGTGGGATACTCAGTGTGTCTGTGATGTAACCCTTCATTTTAACACACTGCAAGCTCCCTGACCCAGGATACTAGTGTACAGCTTCACTGACACTGGCAGGGTTTTGATTCTTATTTTTTAAGAATGCATAGGATCAAACAATGAAGCCAGAGTAAGTGATGCTAGGTGCACATAACTTCTTGGCAGAATGCATGAGGAAAGAATTCCCCTTTTTCAGGAGAGGATTTCTGAGCTGATCTTAACTGACCTCTGCTTCTGGAGGTTAGGAAAATATGTCCCTTACTTCATTCCATCGGTGCTACCTGGTGACTTGTCTGTACCGTTCATCATTGTCATGACCAATTGGTGAGATCCTTTCCATTCTGCTTACTCTCCGTAATTTAAGGCATTAAATACTGAATCCTCCTCTTAGCCCCTTTGTCGACCTATGCTTACTGCCTCACCTCTGAAACGTAGTCCCTAAACTTGTCTCCCTGCCTCTCCCGCCCACCTCCCCAAAAAAGAAGTTTATGAACCCTCAGTAGCAATACCATGTTCTCAACAGATTGCTGAGAAATCTGTTTTTGCTTAAAGGTGGCAACATAAAGCAATGTAGATGACCAGGTCCTACATGACCAAATGATAGGAAAGCCCTAGAAGTCTAAAAAAAAAAAAAAGAACTGGAAGGAGCAACTCAGTGAAATCAGAGAAAAGCACGTGATTCTTCATTTGGTCAGGAAACATTTAGGAAGCATCACTCTGTACCGAGACTGAGATACCTCGTGTGCTCAGTAAAGAGCAGTGGGCCCCTGGGCCAGAGACCTTCAGATGATTCGCCATGTGGTCTTGGCCACAGTTTTGCTTAGGGTCTCTGAACCTGAGCAGTAGCCACCGCAGTGACAATAATTAAATGTTAGACCTTGACCACCAATTCGGAAACAGGGAGGGAAGGATTGTGACAGAGATGGGCTCTGAGTCTGGGTAACTGGTGGCAAGATAGAGTTTGAAGGAAGAACAGGGTTTATCACCTGGGTCAAAACTCAGGGTGGCAGAACAGTGAATTCAAGTTGTTCGTTGCATTAACAAAACACTGCAATCCCCAGCCCAGGCTCACCCACTGCCATAGTTGCAGTCCTATCCCCTATGCTGCTGCAACTCATACCACTGCCTGTCAGCTGCCTTCAGTGTATCCCAAAAGGCCCCACTGGGCAATGCTCAGCTGGTGCCCTCCTGGCTGCCACATGTTTGTTTGTTTTTTTCCTTAGTAGAGAGGGAAATTGTCTAGAACAGTAGTCCCCAACCTTTTTGGCATCAGGGACCATTGTCATGGAAAACAATTTTTCCATGAACTGGGGGTGAGGGGTGGGGAGAATGGTTTTGGGATGATTCAAGCACGTTACATTTATTGTGCACTTTATTTGTATTATTATTACATTGTAATATATAATGAAATAATTATATACGTCACCATCATGCAGAATCTGTGGGAGCCCTGAGTTTGTTTTCCTGCAACTAGACAGTCCCATCTGGAAGTGATGGGAGACAGTGACACCCGAAGTGTGTTCCTTATGTCCAGTCTACTCTGTATTCTCATTTTGGTTGCTGTCGCTACAGGAAATCCTGTTTCACAAAGATCAGACATTGGAAATGGAAGCAGGCTTTTCAGTGCTTATCTGACAAGAGGTGGAACTCAGGCAGTCATGCGAGCAGTGGGGAGTAGGTATAAATACAGATGAAGCTCGCCTCACTTGCCGCCACTCACCTCCTGCTGTGTGATTCGGTTCCTAATAGGCCACAGATGGTTACCAACCCATGGCCCGGAAGTTGGGGACCCCTGGTCTAGAAGAATCCCACAGAAGACTTCACAGTGGACCCCAAGGGCACAGCAACACTAAAGCAGGGGACAGAAGGAAAGGAAGATGGGGAGGGGACAAGATGTGGTTCCAGAGTCTGGATCCCAGTGGCCAAGTGAGGAGAAGGGTCTAGAATGGGGCTGGATTCACCCCCTCAGGCTGCTGTCACCAAAAGTGGCCAAAGGGTGTGACTGAAAACCGCAGAAAGGAATACACTCCCTATTCTGGTGACCTGAAGTCTGACACTAAAGTGTGGACAGGACCACGCTCCCTCTGAAACCTTCAGGAGAGAATATCCCCTTGCCGCTTTCTAACTGCGTGTGTTTGCCAGGAGTCCTTGGTGTTCCTTGGCTTACAGATGCATCACGCCAAGCTCTGCCTGCATGCTTGCATGACCACCTTTTCCCTCCATGTCTGTCCCTACATGTTGCTTTCCTTTTCTTATAGGGATGCCAGTCATATGGGGTGAGGACCTGTCTTAATGACTTTATCTTAACCTGATTATATCTGCAAAGACCTTATTTCCAAATAAAGTCACAACAAGCTGCCAGCACTTCATCGTATCTTTCAGGGACACAATCCAGCCACAGTGGGTACCTTCGGGCTTGGTGTATAGTGTAGGATCTGGAGGCTGCAGAGGGTCAGAGGAATGTCTTAAGTGTGGCCAGGACTGGCTGGAAGGAGAATGAGGCATTTTCCTGGGCATGCAATTTAAACAGGTGTCCAAAACCTCAGTAATCAGGGCAAATAATATTTCAAAGCAATAGAATTTTTAAAATATATGCCAAAGAGCCTATGATAAACAAAATATAGTCATTTTACATGTACACTGGATAGTATTATTGACTCTTCTTGTTGTCAGAGAATAAGGAAATATGGCACTGCACTGTCACCAGGCAGCCGGGGCTGACAGGATAAAGGCCAGGACTGCCAGGGCCACTTCTGCCACAATGTAGAGAACTCGGACTGAGAATGAAACCACAGAGATGGAAGCAGAACCCAGAGAAGAGGAAACTGGGCCCTGAGACCATGTGGGGTCCCTGGGTCTACCCATGCCTGAAAGCAATCCCTGTTGGATTTTGTGTGTTAGGAGCCTCACTCCCCTTTGAGTTGAAGCAAGTGTGAGTTGGTCTTTGGTCCTTCCAGCTCAAAAGGTGAAGGATAGCCAAAAAGGAAGCACATCTCGTGCCGACCTGCCCTGGCTATGCCAACAAGCCAGACAAACCTTCCCAGGACCTTGACCTTCTGAGCTCTCCCCAGCTTCATCAAGCTTTCTTCTCCATTTCCTCTTCTGAAAGAATGTGGTATGCTCCCTGTGCACCTGCCTGGGAGGTCCTGAGAATGGCCCTCAACAATTCTTTGAGAATCCTGATGTCATTAAATGTGGCTTCATTGCAATGGGATGGTTTCTACTGCCTCCTTGGTAGTTATGAATACATGACCCATCTGCATAACGTGATTAAATCACCCTGTGGATTGACTATTGCAAGAAGCTGACCGGTGTTTAGTTTTTTGTTTCTTTTCTTTTGTTTGTAAGAAACAAATTCTGAGTCTAATATCCTAGCAAGTAACCTTTGGACCTAAAGTCACTTTATGTTTTGAGACTTTCCACACATTCCCGCTGCTTCACTTATTTCTATTTTGCCAGGCTTCTCACCATCATTAATTCAATCAAGCAGCAGCACTGAGCCCCAACAATGTGTACAGCCCAGTGCTAGGCCCTGGTGACCACAAAAGTAACAAAATGGGCCAGGCATGGTGGCTGACACCTGTAACCCCAGCAATCTGGGAGGCCAAGGCAGAAGGATTGCTTGAGCCCGGGGGTTTGAGACCAGCCTGAGCAACGTTAAAATTTTTTTTAATTAGCTGGGCATGGTGGTGTCCGCCTGTAGTTCCAGCTTCTCAGGAGGCTGAGGTGGAAGGATGACTGAGCCCAGGAGGTCAAGGCTGCAATAAGCCATGACCATGCCACTACACTCCAGCCTGGACAAAGAAATGAGACCTCGATCCAAAAAAAAAAAAAAAAGAGAGAACCACATCAACAAAGGTACCTGCATAATGAACATTTGTATACCTAACCCCAAATTGTACCCCACATATTTAAAAATTTTTTTAGAAAAGTAACAAAATGCAGCTCCCACCTCAGGAAGATAACTGTCCAGTGAGGGATGTTGCAGTACTGATGGAGCCTCAGTACTGCGGGCTCTAGGGCCCCATGTGCACCCCCATAAAACCCTCCCTCTGTCCCTTGTGTGTCTCTCCAGGCCAGACCCCTTCTCCGAACTGCAGCTGAATTTGTATGCTGCCCTCCCCTGGGGTTTCATGACAGTTGTGAGGACTCTGTCTTTCAGAGCACCAACTACATGTACCAATCTCTCTGTCCATCTAACCTTGTGACTATATGATTTTCTAATCTTTGCAAGCAGGCTAAAAATGAATTCCATAAATTCATGGAGGTCGAAGTTTATGTCTCAGTATATTTTTGTTCCCATAACACCAGAATTAGAACTGGACATCTCAAATGTTCTCAGCAAATCTTTTGTTTGGGAATTGGAGCTCTGGTTTTTTGCAATAGATGTATTCTAGAGCAATACACAACCATCAACATTTATAAAACTAATCATTTATGGAAGAATCCCAAAGTGCTGTTACTGAGGTGAATACGCATCCCTTTGTTTAATGTTTATAAACATCTGGGTTTTCATATTGCATTATGTTAGCAACTTATACGTGCATTGGAATGACTTCTATAAGTGATGCGGATATTTTTAAAAACTGTAAATAACTGACTGCAAAATGCAGATCAGGAGAATTTACTCTTTGCTCTAAATGGAATCTCACTTTCATCAGATTTATATATATTAAGAGACAGGGTCTCACTCTGTTGCTCAGGTTGGAGTGCAATGGCACACTATGGCTCACTGCAGCCTCCAACTCCTGGGCTCAAGAAATCCTCTCACCTCAGTCTCTCAAAGTGCTGGATTACAGGCATGAGCTACCAGACCTGGCCTTCATCAGATATTTTACCTGAGTACTCCTTTGAAAGCATGTTTGGTTTGTTAGCACATTCTTAAAAGAAGCCAAAACCATTGGTCTCCTCATTTTATTGATGGGAGTATTAAGATGAAATACTGAGTTTCCCTAACCTCTGGGATTCTATTGGGCACTTCAACTGGTGTGTGTTTTTGAAAATATTGATAGAAAGAAAATCACATGTAGCCATCCTTGTTTTCTCTTTTAAGAGAAAGCTTCTTTTTAAAAATTATAATTTTTTAATAGGAGGCTATGAGAAGTTAGTTCGGGTGGGAGTTTAACTGACAGTTCTTGATTCATTTGTTATTGAGAAAAATAAAGTGCTTGTCACATGTAGAGAGTTTCGGAGTGCATGGGCGAGGGACAGCAGCCCTAATGGAACCTCATTGCCAAGATAGAGCCCAGGTCACTCTCAATAGCTTTTCCAGTGAGAAGAAACAGACGCAGTGTCTGTGGCATTTGTTGAAATCAGACACTCTTAAGAACCCAGTGACATGAGAAAGGCATAAGCACAGTGGATACAGTGCGTGTTCAGAGGAGCCGGGATATTTTTCTCTGACTTCCTTAGGAAAGCACCACAGACTTCGTGGCTTCGACAGAGGACTATCGTGTCACAGCTCTGCAGGTTAGAAGTCCAAGTTGAAGGTGTCAGTAGGGTTGGTTCCTCCAAGAACTGTGAGAGAGAGTGTTCTAGGCCTCTCTTCCTGCTAGCAGTGCTTCACTGGCAACACTTGGCATTCCTTAGCTTGTAGGAGCACCACCTCCACATGGCAGCTCGGTGTGTGTGTGTGTGTGTGTGTGTGTGTGTGTGTGTGTGTGTGTGTGTGTGTGTGTATCCAGTTTCCATTCCTACAGGGGTATGTTGGTTTAGGACTCATCCGAATGACCTGAGCTTAACTTGATTATCCACAAAGACCCTGTTTCCAAATAAGGTCACATTCACAAGTACTGATGATTAAGACTTTGGCATCTCTGGCAGGGGTGGGTATAGTTTAATTCATAACAGTGGGCAAAGCTGGACTCGGTGGCTCAGCCTGTAATCCCGCACCTTTGGGAGGCTGAGGTGAGTGGATTGCCTGAGCCCACGGGTTCGAGACCCGCCTGGGCAACGAGACCTCATCTCTACAATAAATAAAAAAATCAGCTGGGCGTGGTAGCGCATGCCTGTAATTCCAGCTA